>NW_026690246.1:0-81334 GCF_015227805.2 Hirundo rustica
GCCCAACGAGGATGGTTCGAGTCATGGTTCAACCAGTCCCCATGGCTAGCCACCCTTGTTTCTACCTTAATAGGCCCTGTTAACATGATACTCCTGACATTGATTTTTGGGCCTTGCATTTTGAACAAGTTAGTGTCATTTGTTGGAAGCCGTTAAGAGAAAGTCGGCATCTTATTTGTTGAACGCCTGTAATTACCATGAAGTGCGCTTATTACTAACATGTTATATCACTTTTTGTATCCTATTGAACTAATTTTAACAGCTTTTGCATTTTTTATAACATTTATACTTTTATACATTTTTTACTTAATCATGGCGGGGGGGAGGAATATGTGTGATTTAGAGACAGGTGATTGGAAGATATTGCGTTGTAAGGGTAGACAGAACCCCTCCATCAACACTTAGTCGTTTAGCTCCCTTGATCAGCCAAGCAACACCTAGTTTGTAACGTAAGCAGACGGAAGTGACGCAGTAAACAGAAGTTTTATAACCCCATGTAACCCGTTAATAAACACCATTTGCCATCCACCACATTGGTGTCAGTGAGCTGATGGCCCGAGCGGCCTTGGGGTGGTTGCCGTGTCATTCCCGAACCAGGTCACTGCGCCTCAGCGGAGGCAGCAAGAAGGGAGCGATCTGATCGCTGGGTGAGATGAATAAGGAGGGGAGCAATTGAGTTAAGTTCAATTTTCTTTGAGAAGAAAATATTGGTAACTTTAGTACTAGACTAAGAGGGACTGTTCGGGGAAGTGGCTAGAAGAATACAGTCAGGGAAGACAGATTGGGAGAAAGATTGGAATTAGGCATGAGGCAAACAGTTGGCAAAAGACAAGATAGTGCAACAGAATAATAAGTGGGAGGATTGAACCACGAAGTGAGTGAGGGAGACCAAAATTCTCCTGGTACCAGGGATTTCTTGATTTGCTGCCACCAAAAATGGGTCCAAGAAAGAGTAACTCAATAGACCCAGGAGCTGAATTATGAAGGAAATTCACAAGAGCCTGGTATACCTGGGAACTGTGAGGGGGGTTCTCAGAAGGGGAGCATCCCTCAGGACAGTCCACTGGGGATGATGTTACGATATTGGGATGCATGGGAATCCCAAAGAGGAAAAAGCAAGCAGAAAATGATTAATTATCGTATGTTTGAAAGGACAAAGGAAATGATCAAGAAAGATAATTTATATTGGCCAAAGTGTGGATCCTTTGAAGATTGGATTTGGCAGTCTTTGAATTTGTACATGAATTCAAAAGAGCCTTTTAATCAGGAAGAAAGCAAATATGCAGCTCTGTGGCTTCCCAGGGGAAAGGGTGAATTTGTTGCTCGAAGGCAAGGAAGCAAGGGTTTTCCGTTCTATCCTTTACAAACTAGAGGGCAAGCAGCTAAAAAAGACAGACACGAGCCCTAGAATCTGTTAGATCAGCTCCCACCCCCTTATAGGCAACCTAATCAGCCCGTTCAACCCCAAACCCTGAGGGTCCTCCTGTAAATGCAAACGCACCCCTTATTCAGGAGCAGCCAGTAGCACATAGAACTAGAGGTGGGGGGGACAGGGAGAAGTGATGATGGGGATGGGGAAGTAAAAATGGAAGATGGAGTATACCCGCTTAGAAAAGTTCCAATGGCAAATCCAGAACAGAGACCTATTGGTGATGTGAGTGTTCCCCTGAACACAGGGGATGTTAGGGAGTTGAAGAAGGAGATGGGCAGGCTGCTAGAGGATCCTATTGGAGGGGCAGAGAGATTAGATCAGTTCTTGGGGCCAAATATATACACCTGGGTGGAACTGAAGTCTATCTTAGCAATCTTGTTTACCATGGAAGAAAGAGAAATTATTAGACATTCAGGAATGAGGGTTTGGGATAGAGAATGTCAGGGGCCAGACCAGGGGGATCAGAAATGGCCTATGCAAGATCCAGGTTGGAACAATCAGAATGAAAGACATAGGCAGAATATGAGTGATCTCTGGTGGATGATTATCCGAGGAATCCGGGAAGCAGTGCCCAAGGGGCAGAATATAGGAAAAGCTCTAAGTGAGCACCAAGGGAAGGACGAAGCCCTGGCAGACTGATTAGAAAGACTAAGAAAAGCCTTGCAGTTATATTCAGGTGTAGACCCCGACACTGCAGCAGGACAGGTCCTTTTGAAAACACAATTTGTAGCTAAGTCCTGGGGGCACATCAGGAAGAAGCTGGAAAAAGCAGAAAATTGGCAGGATAGGGGGCTTCAGGAATTGCTAAGAGAAGCACAGAAATTGTATGTAAGAAGAGATGCAGAGAGGCAAAAGACAAAACCACAGATTTTAATGGCAGCATTCAAGGAAACACAGACAACCATGAATATAGAGAAGCGCTCAGGAAAGAACAAACAACAGAAGAAGGCAGGTCCCACCTCTGGGGATACGAGATCCACGTGTTTTTCCTGTCACCAGAAAGGACACTTACAAACTTCTTGTCTTACCTCCAGGGGGTACAGGACCCACTTGTTTTTACTGACACAAAAAGGGACATCTACAAAAATTCTGTAGATAGAGGCAGCAAGAGGAGAAAATGTTTCAAGAAGACTAGAGGGGTCAGTGGCCCTATTTAATGAGGACTGAACACCTAGAAGAGCCCTTGATAAAACTGAAAATAGGTCCTCAAAATGAAGAAATCACATTTTTGGTGGACACAGAAGCTGCTAGGTCCACAGTAAGAAAACTACCACAACGGTGTCAAGTAAGTCATGATCGTGTCCCAGTAATTGGGGTTAAAGGAGAAGCTTTTCAGGTTCCTGTAATTAAAAATGTGCAGAATGAATTGGATAAAAATTTTGGACTGAATGATTTGGTATTAGTACCAGAGGCTGATAATAATTTATTAGGAGGGGACTTAATAGCCTTGGGGAATTAAATAACACCCTGTGAAAGAAAACTTAAAATCTATTCTTTAACTGAAGAAGATAATTTCGAGATTAGTGACCCTGTGTGGTATATTGGTGAAGTAGGAAAATTAAACATTCAGCCCATTAGCATTGAAATACGGAACCAGGAAATCCCCATTCCAGTAAAACCATATCCGGTATCATTGGAAGGTCGGAAGGGATTGAAAGCAGTAGTTAAGAATTCAGTACATCAGGGGGTCTTGGAGTCCTGTGTGTCACCACATAATACCCCCATCCTGCCGGTAAAGAAGCCTGATGGTAGCTACCGACTAGTCCAGGATCTCAGAGCGGTAAATCAAAGAACCATTACCCGCTTCCCAGGAGCAGCTAAGCCAGACACCTTCTAATTACATTTGGCACAGTGTAGTGGATTTAAAGGATGCCTTTTGAACTTGCCCTCTGGATGAGGGCAGTAGGGATTGCCTTTGAGTAGGAGGACCCAGATACAGGTAGGAGAGAACAATTAAGGTGAACGGTGCTACCGCAAGGTTTTACAGAGACACGGAATCTTTTTGGGAGGGCGTTAGAAAATCTTTGGAAGTCCTTTGAGTTACCCAAAGGAATTAAGCTGCTACAGTATGTAGATGATTTGTTAGTAGTAAGAGAAACTGAAGAGGAAACTAGAAAGGGTACTATTAAGCTTCTAAATTTTCTGGGAGAAAACGGACTGAAGATATCAAAGTCAAAATTACAGTTTGTAGAGTCAGAAGTGCAGTGTTTAGGTCATTGGATTAGTAAACAAAAGAAAAAGCTAGACCCTGAAAGGGTTTCAGGAATATTGAACATGAGACCCCCAAAGTCTAAAAGAGAAATAAAGCAGTTTTTGAGTCCCTTGGGTTATTGTAGGCAAGAGATGGAAGGGTTTAGTAGAAAAGTAAAAATTCTAAATGAGAAATTAACTACCAATTGCTTGAAATGGACTGAAAGGGATCAGGAAAATTTTGAGCAAGTTAAAGAAACCCTACTGCAAGCTCCTGTACTTAGTCTTCCCAATTTAGACAAGCTTTTTCAATTATTTGATTATTTGTTAATACAGTTGATCAAACGGCTTATGAAGTATTGACTCAAGGTTGGGCGGGAAGCCGAAAGCCAGTAGGATATTATTCCAAATTATTGGATCCAGTTAGTAAGAGTTGGCCAACATGCCTGCAAGCTCTGGTAGTCACTGCTGTGTTAGTAGAAGAAACCCGGAAAAGTAACTTTAGGGGCACCACTGGAAGTGTACACCCCCCAAAATATTACGGGAGTCCTTGTTAAAAATGCTGAAAAATGGTTAACTGATAGCAGAATATTAAAATATGAGGCTATCTTGATAGCGTCCATTGAATTAGAGCTGAGGGTGACAAATATACAAAGCCCCACTCAGTTCCTTTACAGAGATCCAGGGGAAGAATTAATACATGATTACACAGAGATCATAGAGTTACAAACAAAAATATGCCTAGGTTTGAGGGAACAAGAATTAAAAAGAGGAGAAAAATTATTTATAGATGGATCATCCCAAGTTGTAAATGGAAGAAGGAAATCTGGGTATGCTATGATTCATGAAGAAAAACTGGAAGTAAAAGAATCTGGTCCCCTTAGCCCATCCTGGTCAGCACAAGCCTGTGAACTCTATGTATTATTCTGTGCATTGCTGTTATTAAAGGATCGAGAAGGGACCATATACACCAACTCAAAATATGCCTTTGGGGTAGTGCATACATTTAGAAAAATTTGGAAAGAAAGGGAACTGATAAACACTCAAAGAAAAGGATTAGTGCATCAAGGATTGATAATTTCAAATCCTTAAAGCTTTGAAGAGTCCAAAAAAGATAGCAGTGGTTCATGTGAAAGGCCACAAGAGCGGGACAGGCATTAAACAAGAAGAAACAATTTGGCTGATGATGAAGCTAAGAAAGCTGCCCTGAGGGAGAACAGCCATGTAATTATGACTTTTCAGGAAGCAGGAACAAAACCTCAAACACTGTACTTTTGTTTAGCAGAAGTAGAAGCCATGAAAAACCTAGGAGCAACTCTAAAAGAGGGACAATGGATTCTCCCTGATGAAGCCACAGTTTGAACGGTAGAAAAAGGCTAGACTCAGGCTTCAAGGGTAAAAGGACCTATACCAAATAAAGATTGGAAAATTATTTTGACACCAGGAGACCTGAAAGTAAAATCTAAAAAAATATTTAAATTTGATTAAAACTTTTTATTAAAAAAGGTTTAATTTATTAAAAAACTGTGTCCTTAAATGTTTAAAGTAAAACTAATTTATCTACAACATGGCTGAAGAGAGCATTTGGTGCCCAGAGACTACAGCTCATATGGAAAATCGTTTTCAGCTGTGGATTTCACATAATGCTGCAATACATTTGGTGTGCCACCCACATATTGAAAGAATAACCCAGCCCCTGGATATTCAAGATATCCTTAGTACAGAAAGGTCAGAAGCTGCCATCCCGCAGAGAGAAGTTTCCATGTTTCAGCAAGGTTGCTGCAAACACGATCATCAGTGTGAGTGGTGTAAAGCAGTGACCATGAAGTGGCTGAGACAAAGACATTGGCACAGAACAACTGTACCTTGGGACCAAAGAGATGGAGCTTTTATGATTAATTGTATATGATGTTTTAGTAAAATAGAGCGAGACTTTAGAATGCACAAATGGGTTTTAGTACAGATCAACATTGATACATAATAGAAGATCCAGTGTAAAGAGCTTTTATTTAATTAGCGTACCACATGGAACGATTAGTGGCTTTCAGAACACTGCAAGAACAACAAAGTATAATAAAAGCAAGACGTGTATACAGTAGGATGCCCAGAAACAACAGAAAAAAAGAAATTGTCTTCCTTAACCTGTTCAGGTTATAATACTCCTTTGATAGTTTACAATTAAAGCTTTGTGTTTTTAATTTATTAGAAAAATTAGGCATTCTGGATTGGCTGTCAACAGCAACTCCATTGACTTCAGAGGCAGAACAATGGCGATGGGAAGGGATTAGACACTTCCTTGATCAATGGGAACAGCCTGAACAAATTGAAAATCTTTTAAGAGGCCCTCAGCAACTAACACTAACAGATTTCATTGAGGAACTACAATTCCAGAAAAGAGACTGGTAACACCTGTTACTAAAAGACTCCAAGAACAAGTAACACACTGGGAGTGTACTAGGCATGGCTTAGAGTGTTGCCCATGGGTTTGTGTTATTTGTGCGCTTTGCCTTAATTCATGGTGGAGAATAACAAGAGCAGAAGAAAGAGAGAGACAATTCATTTGTTTAACTTGCTTAGATGGCGTGCATGAACAGTTAACTTTAAAAAGCTTTTCCAGTGATATTTTTGGAACACTCTTCTAGATATGAAGATAGAAACTTTTTATGCAGCAGTACAAATAATACAAAATTTAGACTAATGAGTTTTTACTATATTAGCTTTTGAGCAGGTAAGAGAGCAAACAATTCATAGTATTATAGACCCCTGTATCATAATAGACAGTTTCTGTGGAGAAGGAATTTGTGTGCCACGCTATAGACACATTTCTTACGTGAACTGGCATTGTGAATGTGCCTATTGGTGGTGATGAAGACTTAATAATTATCCCCGATGTCAGAGAAAAAAGTGACCAACAAATCAGGTTGTTAACTGAAGTAGTGAAAAAACAAATCTTATTGTGGTTGGCACATCTCCAGAGCTTTGGTGGTTTAGACTAAAAGAGGAAGTAGCTGACTAACCCAGAGAGAGAGAGGGAGAGGGCAGTGCTGCGAGAACTGTGAGTAATCTGTGCCATCCTTGAAACAAACATGAGGCCAAGGGTACCAGTGAGACCAAATGCACCAGTGACTAGATCCCAGGATATAAACTTTGCTGCCAAGAATCCTGACATCTTGGCCCTTGGCTGCAACCCAAAGGACCTTGAAGACAGTAGAAAGTCAAAACTCCTGAGGATTATTTTCATTGTGTTTGTGGTGATGCCCTTGGCAACTGGGCAAAACTATGGAGCCACTCTGGACAGAGTCCATGAGAGAAGGGAATGAGCAATGCAGGAACAAGCAATAATAAAACAAGCAGCACAAGAGTGGGCAATGAGAGAACAACCTATGCAAAAACAAAGTCCCAGTGATCTTGATCCCCATAATAAATGCCATCACTCCATGTGGGTCAAGGACAAGATGGAATTTGTGTTCATGGCACATCCACATGTTAGTGCTGCCAGCTACAATCACAGCAATTTTATAGATGTTTGTGTTAAAAATAGAAAACTGGATTGGGTGGAGAAAAATTAGGATTTAATGGATGAGCTCTTTATCCTTACAGTGATCAAATTTGTCCTCAATGTGAATTTTTTGTTTGTTTGTTTTGAGAAAGAGGAGAACGGGAATGTTCCAAGCATAGGTATCGGAGGTATAGCACCAAGGAAAAAAAGAAGAAATAAAAAGGAACAAAAATAAATATGTAAAAAGGCCATAGGGAAAGAATTAAAGGAACTGGATAAGCTGCATGAACAATTCAAACAGCAGTATAGCCACTGGGATTTGACGACCTCAGCTAAGAAACTTTTTGATGCAAGAAATTGCTACGGAATTAGGATTATCCAAATGCTGGATCTGTCGGGGACTTGGAATGGCTGAAACATGGCTGTGGAGAGGTGAGAGTCTAGCTCCAGAACCATTTTTAAAATGGAATCATACTCAAATTTCCAAGACATTAAAATGATCTGAAGGATGGATTTTGAGTCATCAAGTAATTGGAACAGTCTGTATGACTGAAGAAGGAAGGAAATATAATAAAGTAGTGGGAAATACTCCTTGTATATCTACTTCAGTAGTTAATTCGTATAACAAAACTAAGACCTGGCAACCAAAAATTTTAACTGGGTATTGGGGAATAACAAAGCAAATGAATTGTGAGTGGAATAATCAAACTGATTTGTGCTGGCATAAAAGTCCTGGAGCTAACCCCTACTGTTACTCTGGTTTTTCTGAGTTTTTTAAAGCTTTTTGAATTTTCATAAAAATGGAGTCAGATCTTTTTAGTTACTGTACAATATTAGAAGGAGTTCTACCTTTTTCCCACATATGTAACATAAACAAATCCTTTGTTTTTCATTCTCTGTCCTTTTTTTGCATATTTCTAACCTGAAAACAATTGTAACTGACAGTTGGTTTAGCCACTTGGCTGAAATGTGAAAAACCCCAGAAGCCAATCTTCTGCTAGACCCACAAATGTATAAAAAGTAAGAAATAAACAAAGAGGCTCTCTCCGCCTGGATTCAGCCTTCAGCCGGATCGGAGGAACCACTGCGCTGGAAAATATCTCTCCGTGTGACTGCTTTGTGTGTCTCGGTAACAAGTGGTGACCTGGAGTGTAGAAGAACGGTCTGGTGAGGTTTTTCTTCCTCTTTTTTTCCCTGTTTTGTGTTTATTATGCAGGACTCCTTAGTATTGGAATTTTGGGGAGACCTCTTGGAGCGGAAAAACACTCAGATCTCCCGGGAGGGACTCCAGAGTCTATCCGCATGGGACAGACGGCCATAATTTGGCCTCATGTTACTGAGATTCCTCAGAACCTCTGGGGGAGGGATGTTTTGGCCGCGTGGGGGGTGCGACTGGGAGCGGATTTTTGATTGGAGCCACTGTGATGAAGGGCGCAGAGTGTCCCACGCCTCCTTTACGGTGGTGCCATAATTCATGGAGAAAAACTGGAAGTAAAAGAAACTGGTCCCCTTAGCCCGTCCTGGTCAGCACAAACCTGTGAACTCTATGCATTATTCTGTGCATTACTGTTATTAAAGGATCGAGAAAGGACCATATACACCGACTCAAAATATGCCTTTGGGGTAGTGCATACATTTAGAAAAATTTGGAACAAAGGGAACTTATAAACACTCAAAGAAAAGGATTAGTGCACCAAGGATTGATAATTCAAATACTTAAAGCTTTGAAGAGCCCAAAAAAAGATAGCAGTGGTTCATGTGAAAGGCCACCAGAGGGGGAGAGACATTAAAACAAGAAGAAACAATTTGGCTGATGATGAAGCTAAGAAAGCTGCCCTGAGGGAGGACAACAATGTAATTATGACTTTTCAGGAAGCAGGAACACAAAATCAAACACCCTACTTTTCTTTAGCAGAAGTAGAAGCCATGAAAAACCTAGGAGCAACTCTAAAAGAGGGACAATGGATTCTCCCTGACAAAGCCACAGCAAATGGTTGGACTCATGCTTCAAGGGTAAAAGGACCTATACCAAATAAAAATTGGAAAATTATTTTGACACCAGGAGACCGGAAAGTAAAATTAAAAAAAAGACTTATATTTGATTAAACCTTTTTGTTGAGGTCCAAAATACAGTTTAAAGTAAAACTGTAATTTATCCACAACATGGCTGAAGAGAGCATTTGGTGCCCAGAGACTACAGCTCATATGGAAAATCGTTTTCAGCTGTGGATTTCACATAATGCTGCAATACATTTGGTGTGCCACCCACATATTGAAAGAATAACCCAGCCCCAGGATATTCAAGATATCCTTAGTACAGAAAGGTCAGAAGCTGCCATCCCGCAGAGAGAAGTTTCCATGTTTCAGCAAGGTTGCTGCAAACACGGTCATCAGTGTGAGCGGTGTAAAGCAGTGACCATGAAGTGGCTGAGACAAAGACATTGGCACAGAACAATGTACCTTGGGACCAAAGAGATGTAGCTTTTATGATTAATTGTATACAATGTTTTCGTGGAGTAGAGCGAGTCTTTAGAATGCACAATTGGGTTTTACTACAGATCAAAATTAATATTTATTTGCAACAATTTATAAAAAAAGATCAAGTAAAAAGAGCTTTTATTTATTTAGCAAAGCGCGTGGAAGGATTAGTGAGAATACAGCAAGAGAAAAAAGGATAATAGAAGTAAAATGTGGATATAGTAAGATACCCAGAAACAACAGAAAAAAAGAAACTAATTTTCTTGCTTACCTTGTCCAAACTATAGAACTCCTTTGATAACTAACCATTAAAAAATTGTGTTTTGTAATTGCAATTAACTTTAATTCATTATAAAGATTAGGCATTCTGGATTGGCTGTCAACAGCAACTCCATTGAGTTCGGAGGCAAAACAATGGTGATGGGAAGGGATTAGACACTTCCTTGATCAATGGGAACAGCCTGAACAAATTGAAAATCTTTTAAGAGGCCCTCAGCAACTAACACTAACAGATTTCAAGGAGGAACTACAATTCCAGAAAAGAGACTGGTAACACCTGTTACTAAAAGACTCCAAGAACAAGTAACACACTGGGAGGGTGCTAAGCATGGCTTAGAGTGTCGCCCATGCGTTTGCGTTATTTGTACACTTTGCCTTTATTCGTGGTGGAGAATAACAAAAGCAAAAGAAAGAGAGAGACAACTGATGTGTTTAACTTGTTTAGATTGCATGCGTGAACAGTTAACTTTAAAAAGCTTTTCCAGTGATTTCTTTGGAACACTTCTGAGGTATGAAGATGGAACCTTTTATGCAGCGGTTCAATTAATAGAAAATTTAGACCAATGAGTTTTTACTATATTAGCTTTTGAGCAGGTAAGAGAGCAAACAATTCATAATATTATAGACCACTGTATCATCATTAACAGTTGCTGTGGAGAAGGAATTTGTGTGCCATGCTATAGACACATTTCTTACGTGAAATGGCATTGCGAATGTGCCTATTGGTGGCAATGAAAACTTAATAATAATCCCCAACTTTGGAGCAAAAATCTACCAACAAATCAGGTTGTTAACTGAAGTAGTGAAAAAGCAAATCTTATTGTGGTTGGCACATCTCCAGAGCTTTGGTGGTTTAGACTAAAAGAGGAAGTAGCTGACTAACCCAGAGAGAGAGAGAGAGAGGGCAGTGCTGCGAGAACTGTGAGTAATCTGTGCCATCCTTGAAACAAACATGAGGCCAAGGGTACCAGTGAGACCAAATGCACCAGTGACTAGATCCCAGGATATAAACTTTGCTGCCAAGAATCCTGACATCTTGGCCCTTGGCTGCAACCCAAAGGACCTTGAAGACAGTAGAAAGTCAAAACTCCTGAGGATTATTTTCACTGTGTTTGTGGTGATGCCCTTGGCAACTGGGCAAAACTCTGGAGCCACTCTGGACAGAGTCCATGAGATAAGGGAAGGAGCAATGCAGGAACAAACAATGATAAAACAAGCAGCACGAGAGTGGGCAATGAGAGAACAATCTATGCAAAACCAGAGTCCCAATAATGTTGATCCCTGTAATAAATGCCATCACTCCATGTGGGTCAAGGACAAGATGGGATTTGTGTTCGTGGCACATCCACATGTTAATGATGCCTGCCACGATCACAGCAATTTTATAGATGTTTGTGTTAAAAACAGAAAAATGTATTGGGTAGGGAAAAAATTAGGATTTAATGGATGAGCTCCTTATCCTTACAGTGATCAAATCTGTCCTCATTGTGAATTTTTTTTTGTTTATTTTGAGAAAGATGAGAATGGGAATGATCCAAGAATAGGTATAGGAGGTACAGCACCAAGGAAACAAGAAGAAAAAAAAAAGAAAAAAAGAAATATGTAAAAAGGCCATAGGGAAAGAATTAAAGGAACTGGGTAAGCTGTATGAACAATTAAAACAGCAGTATAGCCACTGGGATTTGACTACCCCAGCTAAGAAACTTTTTGTAGATTTCATGCAAGAAATTGCTACGGAATTAGGATTATCCAAATGCTGGATCTGTGGGGGACTTAGAATGGCTGAAAGATGGCTGTGGAGAGGTGAGAGTCTAGCTCCAGAACAATTTTTCAAATGGAATCATACTCAAATTTCCAAGACATTAAAATGACCTGAAGGATGGATTTTGAGTCATCGAAGTAATTGGAACAGTCTGTATAACTGGAGAAGGAAGGAAATATAATGAAGTAGTAGGAAATACTCCTTGTATATCTACTTTAGTAGTTAATTTGGAAAATAAACCAAAACCACAAAAACTGGCAACCAAAAATTTTACTGGGTATTGGGGAATAACAAAGGAAATGAATTGTGAGTGGAATAATCAAACTGATTTGTGCTGGCATAAAAGTCCTGGAGCTAACCCCTACCAGTATATAAAAGACCTAAAATCCTACTGGGAACAACCAGAAAAAGAGTACATAATAAATTGAAAGCCCCTGATGGAATATATTGCATTTGTGGGCAATGAACATAGAGTGAATTACCTCAAAAGTGGGAGGGAACCTGTACCTTAGGAGTTATACGACCCTCCTTCTTCATCATACCAAGGTCTAGGAGCAATATGCAGGGATCACCACTTTACGAGACTCTGGAAAGGAATAAAAGAGATTTAAACCTCGACTTTCAAAAGGCAGGGGGAAACCAGAAATGGGGGGAAGTCAAATGGCCTGCAGAAAGAATCATAGCATATTATGACCCAGCAACTTGGGCTGAGGGTGGATCTTGGGGATATAGAACCCAATTTATCTATTGAATCAGTTGATAAGACTCTAGGCAGTAGTGAAGGTTGTATCAAACCATACTTCTGATGCCTTAAAATTACTGGCCAAGGAGCATTCACAAATGTGAGCATTTGTATGTCAAAACAAAATTGCCCGAGATTATCTGTTGGCTGTAGAAGGGGGAGTTTGAGGAAGATTTAACAAATCTGAGTGCTGTGTGGAGAGAGATGATCATGGGGAAGCCATCACAAAACTTGCTGAAGAAATTCAAAGGGTGGCACATGTACCTGTTCAAAAGTGGAATTCTGTTCTAAAAACGGATTGGTGGGATAACCTCTTTGGAGGAGCCTGGTGGAAGAAGGTGGGATTTATGCTGTTATGTTCTGGATTAGGATTGTTATTCTTACCATGCATGATTCCATGTCTTATTAGACTAATCCACCCAGTGATACAAGGAATGCAAATGACAGCAATGCCCATTGATCCAGAATTGGCAGCAAAAGGGAAACCAGATTCATTGATGATATTAAAAGCTAGACCTACTCACACTCAAAAGAAAGAACCCAAAGAGATGTTGACTGAACATAAAGAGACTACTGTAGCACAAGAGATGTTAACCAAATTTGAGAAGGAATGCGAAAAGCTTGATGCAGCATGGGAGATGTTAGAAAAATTACAGGCTGAAATGAGAGAGAGTGAAAACCTGGATTATTGGGAATATAGAAGAAATTGAGATTCAGTTTTAATTTAAAAACATGAATCAATATGATTAAAAGAGAAGTGGGGGAAAATTGTAATAAATGAAAATGATTCATGCTAATTGTAACTATATTATTATTATTTTAGAAATATATATTTTAGAAAGCATTTGTGATAAAGTAGTAAAGGAAAAAGTAGATGTGAGTAGTGTTACAAAGCAGGTGGGCCCCTTGGGAAATGCTACATGAGAAAAATAAGCTACAGGATGCAGCTTGAGATAAGCAAGTGTTTCAAAGCTGGATTGGCCAAAGGTGGGACTACTCCAAGCTAGGGAGATGGGCCCTTTGCAGATGTTATGGGATACAGGATGTCTTAAGATAGAACTGGCCTTGAGATGGACAAAGTTGGGACTATTCCAAGGTAGGGAGTTTGGGTGGTGGTTTGATCCATGAAATAAGCAAGTTCTACAATATGTGGATGACTGACTAATATCTGGGTAAGAGCAAGAGGAAGTCAGAGTCTCCAGTATAAGACTTTTTAATTTTTTAGGGAAAAAGGGCTCAAAGTTTCCCAAAACAAACTGCAATTTGTGGAAGCTGAAATTACATATTTAGGTCATATAATCGGAAGAGGGTATACGAAACTGAGTCCCGAAAGAATATCTGGCATGCTATCAGTACCGGCACCAAAACCCAAAAGAGATGTAAGGAAATTATTTGGATTAATTGGATACTGTAAATTATGGTTAGATCCATATACCCAAAATGTAAAATTCCTCTATGACAAACTAGTGGGCCCTGAACCTATTAAATGGACTGACAATGATGAAGAACAGTTAAAAGAATTAGAAAACAGATTATCCACGGCACCTGTCCTAAGTTTGTCTGATTTAAGGAAAGAGTTTGATTTGTTTGTAACTACAGAAAAAGGGGTTGCATATGGGGTGGTAACCCAAGAGTGGGGTGGATGTAGAAAGCCAATCGCCGACATTTCTAAACTGTTAGACCCAGTAGCCAGACGGTGGCCCACCTGCATCCAAGCGGTTGCTGCCGCAGCAATCTTGATAGAGGAAACCCAGAAATTAACTTTACACGGGAAAATAAAAGTACATACACCACATGACCTAAAGACACTGTTAAGTCAAAAAGCCCAACAGTGGCTAACTGATTCAAGAATATTAAAATACAAGATTGTTTTAATGAATAGTGACAATCTAGAATTAACCATCTCAAGAAGTCTAAACCCAGCCCAATTTCTCTCTGGAGAACCTTTGTCAGAGATAGAACATGACTGTTTGGAACTTGTAGACTTCCAAACCAAAACTAGAGAAGATCTAGATGATATCCCCTTACCTTATGGGAAGAAGTTATTCACAGATGGATCTTCGAGAGTGATAGAAGGGAAAAGAATATCAGGGTATGCCGCAGTTGAAGCAGTAGAAGGAAGAGACCTGCAGATTACAGAAAAAGGAAAGCTACCCTCTAATTGGTCAGCACAGTGTTGTGAGGTATATGTTTAAAAAGAGGATTAGACCTACTAGAAGGGAATCAGGGCACAATCTACACTGATTCAAAGTATGCCTTTGGGATCGTTCATACATTTGGGAAAATCTGGGAAGAACATGGTTACCTAAACTCGAAGGGAAAGAATCTAGTGCACAAAGAATTAATAAGATTAGTACTGGAGTCCTTATTTAAACCAATAGAAGTAGCAGTTGTGTACGTAAAGGGACATCAAAAGGGAAGTGCACTTGAGATAAGGGGAAATCAGCTAGCAGACAGAACAGCCAAGGAAGCTGCGTTAGATTTAGGGGAACCCATAAAAATCTTTAAGTTAACTGAACCATCAGATAGAAGGGAAGAGAAGGAAAAGCCAATATTCAATGAGAAATAATTAAAAATGATAAAAGAATTAAACATATACCAAAGGAAACAAGGAGAATGGTTAACACCTGATGGGCACAAGTTTTTGAACAAAGCATTAGCCCGGAGAGTATTAACAGAAATACATGAACTAACCCATTGGGGAGTCCAAGGACTCTGTGATCACTTTTTAAGAGAAAATCTATGCATTGGAATATATGAACTAGCAAAATCCATAACTCGAGGGTGCGTAACTTGTCAAAAGGTAGATCAGAAAATATTGAGGAAGACCACACCAGGAGGGAGAGAGCTAGCCTTGAGACCATTTCAAAATATCCAAATTGACTTTACTGAAATGCCACCTACCCAAAGCTATAAACATCTATTAGTCATAGTAGACCATCTCACCCATTGGGTGGAGGCCTTCCCAACTAGAAAAGAAACAGCTGATGTAGTTGTAAAAATTTTACTAGAACAAATCATCCCCCGATACGGGTTAGTCAACAACATTGATTCGGATAGAGGCCCCCACTTTGTCACTCAAATTCTACATAAAGTAATTGAAGCTTTAGGCATAAAATGGAGACTACATACCCCGTGGCACCCCCAAAGCTCTGGTAGGGTAGAGAGAATGAATAAAACCCTCAAGAATGTGTTAACTAAACTAATTGAAGAAACCCAGAGGAATTGGCTCAAGTGCTTACCTCTCGCCCTCTTACGGATTAGAACAAGACCTCGCTCAGACATAGGGGTTTCCCCCTATGAAATGATGTTTGGACTCCCCTTCCTGATAACCCCGTATAGTACAGGAAATTATTTAGAAGGAGAGGAAATAACTCAAAAGTACCTAAAGACTATTGGAAAAACCTTGGAAAGCTTAAGGAAAAAACTATATCTTCCCCAGACATCTCCCCTAGACTCTAATGTGCACCAAATTAGTCCTGGAGATTAGGTGCTAATAAAGTCATGGAACAACACTCCATTAACCCCTGAATTTGAAGGTCCCTTCCAGGTGCTACTCACCTCATACACCGTGGTACGGACTCAAGAAAAAGGCTGGACTCATATTACTCGAGTAAAAGGACCTGTACCACCTCCAAATACTGGACCGGATCCTGCAGAGACATCAACAAGTTTGCCAGAGTGGGTTGCAATACCCAATTCAAGCAATCTCAAAGTGACTTCTAAAAGAAAGAAACCACCAGTTGGCTGAAAGAACAGATAAGAACTGGTCATAAAAGTCCATTAAGGACTGATATACTCGGTTTAGGAGTTATAAAGGTGGTTGTAAAAAGTTTTAAGTTTTCAAGTTTGTTAAGCTCTTTTTACACTAAGAAATTGTACATGTTGTAATTACAGTTATTTATAAGGGTTAAGTTTTAAAGTTGGTTAAGCTTTCTTTACTAACAGTAGAGCTCATCTAACCAACCAAATCTCCCACAGAGCATTTCCCGGGAAGCCACCAAATTGATAGGAAAAGGGAGGAAGGGGGAAACCCTGTCACCATCCCAATGAAATTCCCCAACCCCGAGAGGCAAGGCCGGGTGAGATCACTGCACTGAGAATGGTTCACACCGGACTCTTGGGAGGACTAGCATTAGTCCTGTTTTGAAGAGCACCATAGAGAGTGAGCACAATGCATGTACCAAGTGCTACCATCCTCTCTATGATGGGGAACATCTTGGGTCATTAATAAGGGTCCACACTAATCTAAACCCCCATTGCTTCAACCACTCCCATTTAACAACCTGTCAAGAGGACGGGAAAGTCTATTGGCTCACAAGGAGCACCGCTTCATTTAGGCAGCGTTTACTCAGAGAATGCCCTATGGGAGAAGCGTGGTTTTGTTTTGAACATGAAATCAACCAAAAAGGATTAAAAGACCTAGTAAAAGAAAAACAACTGACTAAGGTAACAAAAAAAGACGAATTAGAAGTACCTGCAGGGAAAAACTTATTCATTGATTTAGTAGAAAGAATCAGCAAAGAACTAAATATAACCAATTGCTGGGTTTGTGGAAGTACAAAAATGTCTGAACTTTGGCCATGGGAAGGAATTAGTTTAGGACCAATGGAAATTTTATAATGGAAACAAACAGAACCAAAATCTCAGCTTTTAGGAAGGAGGACTAAAGAAAGATGGGATTTAAAATCAAAAATAATTGGTGAGGAGTGTATACTAAGAACAGGAAAGAGATCTAATACACCGGTGGGAAAAATGGCTTGTAAAAGATACTTAGTTACAAAAGATTTAAACACCAGGTGGATTCCCCGAGAACCAAACAGGTATTGGGCAACAGGAAAAAAGGAAAAAGGATGTATATACCATGAAGGATATAACCTTCATGAATGTGCTGAAAAGGGGATAAATCCCTTTTGGGGAATAAGACAAATATCTAAATTCTGGGAGTACCCTACTGAAGTACGGGATACCTTCTGGGAAGCCCCCGAACACTTGTTTTGGATCTGTGGTGATACTGCTTACACCATTCTCCCAAAGCATTGGGCAGGGAGTTGTACAATAGGCATCATCAAACCAGCCTTTTCCCTACTCCTGAAGGAGTCAGGGTCAGGTTTAGGAGTTCCGATATATGATGACCTAAAGAAATTAAACAGAAAAAGAAGGGATATAATTTACATGGAAAGTACTCAAAGATGGAAAGGGAAAATCTGGACACCAGAAGAAATAATCAAAACTTACGGGCCAGCAACGTGGGCTCAAGATGGATCTTGGGGGTACCGTACCCCCATTTACCTGTTAAATCAGATCATTCTACTCCAAGCAGTACTTGAAGTAGTTTCCAACCGAACAGCCCTAGCTCTGGATCACATAAGTACTCAATTGGCACAGACCAGAACTGTTATCTATCAAATTCGGCTAGCAGTAGATTATTTATTGGCTGATAAAGGACGGATATGTGGTAAATTCAATTCCTCAGAGTGATGCTTGGAGATCGATGATAAGAGTGAAGTCATCAAAAATATATCCACCAAGATTCGTAAAATTGCATACATGGGGAATCAGGAATTGACTCCTTTTGATGGACACTAGCTGGTGGGATGACTTCTGGTCATTCAAAGGAAAATGGTGGAAAAAGGCAGCCTTTATAGCTGCAGCTGCATTAACAAGTTTGTTATTTCTACCTTGTCTACTCCCCTGTCTAATCCGGTTAGTCTCATCCACGATCCAGGCAAGTACACAAATTTCAAAAACAACGACGCATACTAAAATTATGGTAATGGAAAGTCAACAAGAAGAACATAAGACTGCAAAAAGAGCATATGACCAATATCAAAAATTAAAGAAACTTTATTCCCAAGATACTGAAATCTCTGATTGATGTGGGTTTAAAACCAATCAATAAGAAAGAGGGGGATACTGTAAGAAATAAATTCCTAAGATATGAGCTCTTAGTTACTGTTAAAAGTTACTGTTCTAAGTTTTATAGTCCATAAGCAAAAACTTGTTTGTTTGTACCCCTATTCCCTACTCTCTACTCTATGCCTGTACTGCCTTTCCATCGAGCGTCACCGCCTCTGCTCCCAGAAGACTCTGCACCCAAGGACATATCCATATGCAAATTAAGATACACTTGGCACAAAAGACCCCCAGAGACGATGAGCCGCCAGATAACTGAGCACTGGAAATAACAACTCTAGCCCGGCAAAACGGTACGGAACCTTGGATCATCGATTGGAGTCAGCCCTGTATCATCGCCATAACCCTGGCAGTTCTTGACCAGAAGGACACCCCCCCTAGACTTTGAGCCAGCATTGTCTTCCCAGGGACTCTCGTGAGGATGGAAGCCCCAGTTCTTCCGGGTGGCAAAACTGAACCACCTCCTCCTTCGCGTCGTCCATCAGGAGCAGCAGCGGTGTGTGCGACCCCTTGAGTTCCCCACCCAGAGCTGTCCTTAATAAAGGCCTTTAAAAAGGAGCTGGTCTCCTGGCCCAGTTGTAACATGAAGCAGCCTGGGAGCTGGGTTTACGTGTGAGGGGAGGGGAATTCAGAGCCCTTTTCTCCCCTGTGGGCTGAGGGTCTGCATTTCCAATGGCCCTGCAGCTGCCAAAGGGGCTCTTTTTTGCTCAGCTGAGAACAGTTCTGCTGAAAGCCTGTCCTAAACCTGCTTTTCCTGCAAATGTGCCCAATGAGTCCTCATTTTTTGCAGCCCCAGGTCTTGTGTGCATGCAGGTGTGAGAACTGAGGGATGGAATAGCTCTGCTGGGGGAAATTGTCTTTTTCTTGTTTGTTTCTCTTTTTGTTTTTGTTTGGGGTTTTTGGTTTGGTTTGGTTTATTTTCCTATTCTTTTGTTTTGATTGGTTTTGTTGATTTGGAGGAGAGCTCTTTTTTTAGGTTTTGTGGGGTTTGTGGGGTTTTTTCTTTTTTTTTTTTTTTTTTTGTTTGTTTGTTTGTTTGTTCTGGGTTTTTTTTAGGTGGTGGGAATATTTGGTTTTGTATGAAGTTTTTTGTTTCCTCTTTTTTTTTTTTGGTTGGTCTTTTTGGTTTTTTTAATTAATTTCCCCTGTCAGCCCTGGGCAGAGCTCTGTAACTCTATGTGACACTTGCCTGTGGCACTGTGGAGGTGGCCAGGGGGACCTTCCCCGAGCTGTGTGCACAGGAATGCACATCAGCCCAGGCCGGGGGTGCTCAGTGCCCGGTCAGTTTTGCTGTCTGGCTGTGGCTCTGGACGCTTCCCTTGGAGCGTCTCCAGGCAGGGAACGTTGGAGCTGTCACCACCGTGGTGTCACAGAGAGGGGAACGCTGGGGCTGTCCCGCTCCTGCCCCGGCCCCAAGAGCTCTGCCAGCACCTGGAGGAGACACAAAGGCTGAGCCCAAGGGTGAGAACTGCAGAAGGGGCTGAGCTGGGAGGGAGGCAGCGGGATCATGGAGTCCAGGCCCTGGCCCTGCACAGACAGCCCAACAGTGGCAGCCTGGGCATTCCCGGGAGCGGTGTCCAAAGGCTCCTGGAGCTGCGGCAGCCTCGCAGCTGTGACCATTCCCTGGGGAGCCTGGTGAGTGGTCAAGCCCCCTGTAGGGGAAGAAGCTTTTGCTGGTCTCCAGCCCGCAGCTGGCCTGGCCCAGCCCCAGCCGTTCCCTGGGGTGCATTCCCTGCTGGCCCCGGGGCAGAAGTCTCAGCTGCCCCTGCTGCTGTCCCTGGGCAGGAGGCGCAGCCCCCGGGGAGCTCTGAGCTCCGTCTGCTGGGCTGCGGCCGAAGCGAGCCAGTGCTGGCAGAGCTCTGGGGAAAGGTCCCGGCCCTGGCTTGGGGCTGGGCCAGTGGCCCAGGGAGCAAATCAACTTGCAGCTGCTGCCCCAGAGCAGGGAAGAGCAGGAATTGCTGGCTGGGAGAGACTCTTGCCAAGGGCCTGCAGCGCCAGGACACAGGCCATGGCTGGACACTGCTTGGGGCCAGGGTGAGCTGGGATGTGGGGATGGACTTGTTCCCTGGGAGGGCGGTGGGGCCCTGGCACAGAGTGGGCGGAAAAGCGGCAGCTGCCCTGGAATGGCTGGAAGTGTGCAAGGGCTGGTTGGAGGGGACTTCTTCCCCAGAAGGCATGGGATGGGATGGGATGGGATGGGATGGGATGGGATGGGGCAGTGTAATGTTGGGTGTAATTGCACTGTAGGTGTGATAGGAAAGTTTGGAGGGGTAGGGATTGCAATGTGGGGAGAGGGTGGTTTGGGCTCTTGGAGTAGGAGAGTAGAGAGAGGGAAAGCAAGAGGCAGTTTTTGAAGGCTGCTGCTGCTTTTAGAAATTTTGGGGCCTGGAAGTGTCTTGTGGGAGGTTGCCATGAAATTGGGAAGGCTGAGTTTAAGGTGCTGTGTTGTGCAGGAGTGAGGTGGAGGGGCAGTGATTTTGGGAGGGTAAGGGTACCTGCACCCAAGAAAGAGAAAAAGAAAGAAAGAGAGAGAGGGAGAGAAGGCAAGAAGGAAGAAAGGAAGGAAGGGTTTTAAATGAAGCTCTATATGTCTAATTTAATAAGCAACAAAGCTGAATTTAGCAGCAATGCAATTTTATTTAAGTAGCATTTTATAATCAAGCATATACAAAAATTCGGCAGTGATTAATTAAAGATATATATTGTCCTGATAAAGCATAAGCAAAACCGACTGGGGTACGGAGGGAGGGTTTCTCACCCTACCTCAAATGCAAAACAAAGCAATCCAACTTAAACTTATTCACTGTATGCTAATACATATTCATTAATATTTCCCATAAATCTCCTCTTATTTTCAGTTCTTAAAATCTATGTCACTATACGGCACAGCGCATGCTCCACTTGTTGTTCGGGGGTCTTCTTGGCTTTTTGGTGGTCTTCTTCAGATGAAGGCTCATCATCTTCCTCTCGTCCTATGAATAAACTTACTGGCTGCGCATGCGCTCTAAGATTTCTGTTATATATAACTAAGCACTGTGTTCCAAAAAGTAATTATTTCATGGATCAAACCACCACCCAAACTCCCTGCCTTGGAATAGTCCCAGCTTTGTCCATCTCAAGGCCAGTTCTATCTTAAGACATCCTGTATCCCATCACATCTGCAAAGGGCCCATCTCCCTACCTTGGAGTAGTCCCAGCTTTAACCAATCCAGCTTTGAGTCTCTTGCTTATCTCAAACTGCATCCTGTATCTTATTTTTCTCATGTAGCATCTGCCAAGGGGCCCATCTGCTTTGTAACACTAATCACATCTACTTTTTCCTTTACTACTTTATCACAAATGCTTTCTAAAATATATATTTCTAAAATATTAATATATTTGCAATTAGCATGAATCATTTTCATTTATTACAATTTCCCCCCATTTCTCTTTTTAATCATATTGATTCATGCTTTTTAATTAAAACTGAATCTCAATTTCTTCTATATTCCCAATAATCCAGGTTTCCATGCTCTCTCATTTCAGCCTCTAATTTTTCTAACATCTCCCATGCTGCATCAAGCTTTTTGCATTCCTTCTCAAATTTGGTTAACATCTCTTGTGCTACAGTAGTCTCTTTATGTTCAGTCAACATCTCTTCGGGTCCTTTCTTTTGAGTGTGAGTAGGTCTAGCTTTTAATATCATCAATGAATCTGGTTTCCCTTTTGCTATCAATTCTGGATCAATGGGCATTGCTGTCATTTGCATTCCTTGTATCACTGGGTGGATTAGTCTAATAAGACATGGAATCATGCATGGTAAGAATAACAATCCTAATCCAGAACATAACAGCATAAATCCCACCTTCTTCCACCAGGCTCCTCCAAAGAGGTTATCCCACCAATCCGTTTTTAGAATAGAATTCCACTTTTGAACAGGTACGTGTGCCACCCTTTGAATTTCTTCAGCAAGTTTTGTGATGGCTTCCCCATGATCATCTCTCTCCACACAGCACTCAGATTTGTTAAATCTTCCTCAAACTCCCCCTTCTTCAGCCAACAGATAATCTAGGGCAATTCTGTTTTGATATACAACTGCTCACATTTGTGAATGCTGCTTGGCCAGTAACTTTAGGGCATCAGAAGTATGGTTTGATACAACCTCCACTACTGCCTGGAGTCTTATCAACTGATTCAATAGATAAATTGGGGTCCTATATCCCCAAGATCCATCCTCAGCCCAAGTTGCTGGGTCATAATATGCTATGATTCTTTCTGCAGGCCATTTGTCTTCCCCCCTATTCTGGTTTCCCCCTGCCTTTGGGAAGTCGAGGTTTAAATCTCTTTTATTCCTTTCTAGAGTCTCATAAAGTGGTGTTCCCAGCATATTGCTCCTAGACCTTGGTATGATGAAGAAGGAGGGTCGTATAACTCCTAAGGTACAGGTTCCCTCCCACTTTTGAGGTAATTCACTCTATGCTCATTGCCCACAAATGCAATATATTCCATCAGGGGTTTTCCATTTACTATCTGTTTTCTCTTGTTGTTCCCAGTAGGATTTAAGGTCTTTTTTTGGATTGGTAGGGGTTAGCTCCAGGACTTTTATGCCAGTTCATTTCCTTTGTTATTCCCCAATACCCAGTAAAATTTTTGGTCACCAGGTCTTAGTTTTATTATCTGAATTAACTACTAAAGTAGATATACAAGGAGTATTTCCTACTACTTCATTATATTTCCTTCCTTCTCAAATTACACAAACTGTTCCAATTACTTGATGACTCAAAATCCATCCTTCAGGTTGTTTTAATATCTTGGAAATTTGAGTATGATTCCATTTGAAAAATTGTTCTGGAGCTAGACTCTCACCTCTCCACAGCCATCTTTCAGCCATTCTAAGTCCCCCACAGATCCAGCATTTGGATAATCCTAATTCCGTAGCAATTTCTTGCATCAAATCTACAAACAGGTTCTTATTTGAGGTTGTCAAATCCCAGTCACTATACTGCTGTTTGAATTGTTCATACAGCTTATCCAGTTCCTTAATTTTCTTTCCCTATGACCTTTTACGTATTCTTTTTGTTTCTTTCTGTTTTTCTTCTTTTCTTCCTTAGTGCTGTACCTCCTATGCCTATACTTGGGTCATTCCCATTCTCATCTTTCTCAAAACAACAACAAAAGAAAATCATATTGAAGACAGATTCGATCGCTATAAAGTTAAGGAGCTGGTCGAATAAATCCTAATCTTTTCCCTACCCAATCCATTTTTCTATTTTTAACACAAACATCTATAAAATTGCTGCAATCGTAGCAGGCAGAACTAACATGGGGATGTGCCACTAACACAAATACCATCTTGTCCTTGACCCATATGGAGTGCTTGCATTTATTACAGGGATCAACATTTTTGGGACTTTGTTTTTGCACAGAATGTTCTCTCATTGCCCGCTCTTGTGCTGTTTGTTTTATTATTGTTTGTTTCTGCATTGCTCATTCCCTTCTCTCATGGACTCTGCTCCATAGTTTTAGCCAGTTGCCAAGGGCATCACGACAAACACAGTGAAAATAATCCTCAGGAGTTTTGACTTTCTACCATTCTCAAGGCCCTTTGGGTTGCAGCTAAGGGCCAAGATGTCATTATTCTTGGTAGCAAAGTTTATATCCTGGGATGTAGTCACTGGTGCCTTTGGTCTCACTGGTACCCTTGGCCTCCTGTTTGTTTCAAGGATGGCACAGACTACTCACAGTTCTCACCGCACTGTCCTCTCTCTCCCTCTCTCTTCCTCTCTCTCCCTCTCTCTCCCTCTCTCTCCCACTCTCTCCCTCTCTTTCCCTCTCTCTCCCTCTCTCTCTGGGTTAGTCAGCTACTTCTTCTTTTAGTCTAAACCACCTGCATAAAAAGGTTCCATCTTCATATCTCAAAGGTGTTCCAAAAAATCACTGAAAAAGCTTTTTGAAGTTAACTGTTCACGCACGCAATCTAAGAAAGGCAAACAAATCAATTGTCTCTCTCTTTCTTCTGCTCTTGTTACTCTGCACCACAAATTAAGGCAAAGCGCACAAATAACACAAACCCATGGGCGACACTCTAAGCCATGCTTAGTACACTCCCAGTGTGTTACTTCTTCTTGGACTCTTTTAGTAACAGGTGTTCCCAGTCTCTTGTTCTGGAATTGTAGCTCCTCAATGAAATCTGTTAGTGTTAGTCGCTGTGGGCCTCTTAAAGGATTTTCAATCTGTTCAGGCTGTTCCCATTGATCAAGGAAGTGTCTGATCCCTTCCCATCGGCATTGTTCTGCCTCCACAGTCAGTGGAGTTGCTGTTGACACCCAATCCAGAATGCCTAATCTTTATAATGAATTAAAGTTATTTGCAATTACAAAACACAGACCTTTAATCGTTAACTATCAAAAGAGTTTTATAACCTGAACAGGTTAAGCAAGACAATTTATCTATTTCTGTTGTTTCTGGGAATTCTACTATCTCCACATCTTACTTTTTCTATCCTTTGTTGTTCCTGCAGTGTTCTCAAAGCCACTAATCGTTCCATGTGATGCACTAAATAAATAAATGCTCTTTGTACTTGATCTTCTATAAGTATCAATGTTGATTTGTGCTAAAACCCAATTGTGCATTCTAAAGTCTCGCTCTACTCTACTAAAACATCATATACAATTAATCATAAAAGCTACATCTCTTTGGTCCCAAGGTACAGTTGTTCTGTGCCAATGTCTTTGTCTCAGCCACTTCATGGTCACTGCTTTACACCGCTCACACTGATGACCGTGTTTGCAGCAACCTTGCTGAAACATGGAAACTTCTCTCTGTGGGATGGCAGTTTCTGACCTTTCTGTACTAAGGATATCTTGAATATCCTGGGGCTGGGTTATTCTTTCAATATGTGGGTGGCACACCAAATGTATTGCAGCATTATGTGAAATCCACAGGCGAAAACGATTTTCCATATGAGCTATAGCCTCTGGGCACCAAATGCTCTCTTCACTCATGTTGTGGATTAATTACAGTTTTACTTTAAACTGTATTTTGGACCTCAATAAAAAGGTTTAATCAAATTTAAGTCATTTTTAATTTTACTTTCAGGTCTCCTGGTGTCAAAATAATTTTCCAATCTTTATTGGGTATAGGTCCTTTTACCCTTGAAGCATGAGTCTAGCCTTTTTCTGCCGTTTGAACTGTGGTTTTGTCAGGGAGAATCCATTGTCCCTCTTTTAGAGTTGCTCCTAGGTTTTTCATGGCTTCTACTTCTGCTAAAGAAAAGTATGGTGTTTGATTTTGTGTTCCTGCTTCCTGAAAAGTCATAATTACATTGCTGTTTTCCCTCAGGGAACCTTTCTTAGCTTCATCATCAGCCAAGTTGTTTCTTCTTGTTTTAATGCCTCTCCCACTCTGTTGGCCACTCACATGAACCACTGCTCTCTTTTTTGGGCTCTTCAAAGCTTTAAGAATTTGAATTATCAATCCTTGGTGCACTAATCCTTTTCTTTGAGTGTTTATAAGTCCCCTTTCTTTCCAAATTTTTCTAAATGTGTACACAACCCCAAAGGCATATTTTGAGTCGGTGTATATGGTCCCTTCTCGATCCTTTAATAAAAGAAATGCAGAGAATAATACATAGAATTCACAGGTTTGTGCTGACCCGGATGGGCTAAGGGGACCAGATTCTTTTACTTCCAGTTTTTCTCCATGAATTATGGCATACCCAGATTTCCTTCTTCTGTCTACCACTCGGGATGATCCATCTATGAATAATTTTTCTCCTGTTTTTAATTCTTGTTCTCTTAAATCTGGGCATATTTTTGTTTGTAACTCTATGACCTCTGTGCAATCATGTATTAATTCTTCCCCTGGGACTCCGTAAAGGAACTGAGCGGGGCTTTGTATATTTGTCACTCTGAGCTCTAATTCAGGGGAGGCTATCAAGATAGCCTCATATTTTAATATTCTGCTATCAGTTAATGATTTTTCAGCCTTTTTAGCATGGATTCCCCTAATATTATGTGGGGTGTACACTTCCAGTGGTGCCCCAAAGGTTACTTTTTGGGCTTCTTCTACTAACACAGCAGTGACCACCAGAGCTTGCAGGCATGTTGGCCAACTCTTACTAATTGGATCCAATAATTTGGAATAATATCCTACTGGCTTTTGGCTTCCTGCCCAATCTTGAGTCAATACTTCATAAACTGTTTGATCAACTGTATTAACAAATAATTGAAAAGGCTTGTCTAAATTGGGAAGACTCAGTACAGGAGCTTGCAGTAGGGCTTCTTTAACTTGCTCAAAATTTTCCTGATCCCTTTCAGTCCATTTCAAGCAATTGGTAGTTAATTTCTCATTTAGAAATTTTACATTTCTACTAAACCCTTCTATCTACTGCCTACAATAACCCCAAAGACTCAAAACCTGCTTTATTTCTCTTTTAGACTTTGGGGGTCCCATGTTCAATATTCCTGGAACCCTTTCAGGGTCTAGCTTTTTCTTTTGCTTACTAATCCAATGACCTAAATACCCCACTTCTGACTCTACAAACTGCAATTTTGACTTTGATATCTTCAGCCCGTTTTCTCCCAGAAAATTTAGAAGCTTAATAGTACCCTTTCTAGTTTCCTCTTCAGTTTCTCTTGCTACTAACAAATCATCTACATACTGTAGCAGCTTAATTCCTTTGGGTAACTCAAAGGACTTCCAAAGATTTTCTAACGCCCTCCCAAAAAGATTCGGTGCCTCTGTAAAACCTTGCGGTAGCACCGTTCACCTTAATTGTTCTCTCCTACCTGTATCTGGGTCCTCCTACTCAAAGGCAATCCCTACTGCCCTCATCCAGAGGGCAAGTTCAAAAGGCATCCTTTAAATCCACTACACTGTACCAAATGTAATTAGGAGGTATCTGGCTTAGCTACTCCTGGAAAGCGGGTAATGGTTCTTTGATTTACCGCTCTGAGATCCTGGACTAGTCGGTAGCTACCATCAGGCTTCTTTACCGGCAGGATGGGGGTATTATGTGGTGACACACAGGACTCCAACACCCCCTGATGTACTGAATTCTCAACTACCGGTTTCAATCCCTTCCGACCTTCTGATGATATCGGATATTGTTTTACTATAATGGGGATTTCCAGGTTCTGTATTTCAATGCTAATGGGCTGAATGTTTAATTTTCCTGCTTCACCAGTATACCACACAGTGCAACTAATCTCAAAATTATCTTCTTCAGTTAAAGAATAGATTTTAAGTTTTCCTTCACAGGGTGTTATTTTAATCCCCAAGGCTATTATTAAGTCCCTTCCTAATAAATTATTATCAGCCTCTGGTATTAATACCAAATCATTCAGTCCAAATTTTTTATCCAATTCAATCTGCACATTTTTAATTACAGGAACCTGAAAAACTTCTCCTTTAACCCCAATTACTGGGACACGTTCACGACTTACTTCACATCCTTGTGGTAGTTTTCTTACTGTCGACCTAGTAGCTTCTGTGTCCACCAAAAATGTGATTTCTTCCTTTTGAGGACCTATTTTCAGTTTTATCAAGGGCTCTTCTAGGTGTTCAGTCCTCATTAAATAGAGCCCCTGACCCCCCTAGTCTTCTTGAAACATTTTCTCATCTTGCTGCCTCTTTCTACAGAATTTTTGTAGATGTCCCTTTTTGTGGCAATAAAAACAAGTGGGTCCTGTACCCCTGGAGGTAGGACAAGAAGTTTGTAAGTGTCCTTTCTGGTGACAGGAAAAACACGTGGGTCTCGTATCCCCAGAGGTGGGACCTGCCTTTTTCTGTTGTTTGTTCTTTCCTGAGCGCTTCTCTGTATTCATGGTTGTCTGTGTTTCCTTGACTGCTGCCATTAAAATCTGTGGTTTTGTCTTTTGCCTCTCCTCATCTCTTCTCACAAGCACTTTCTGTGCTTCTCTTAACAATTCCTGAAGCCCCCTATCCTGCCAATTTTCTACTTTTTCCAGCTTCTTCCTGATGTGCCCCCAGGACTTAGCTACAAATTGTGTTTTCAAAAGGACCTGTCCTGCTGCAGTGTCGGGGTCTACACCTGAATATAACTGCAAGGCTTTTCTTAGTCTTTCTAACCAGTCTGCCAGGGGTTCATCCTTCCCTTGGTGCTCACTTAGAGCTTTCCCTATATTCTGCCCCTTGGGCACTGCTTCCCAGATTCCTCGGATAATCATCCACCAGAGATCACTCATATTCTGCCTGTGTCTTTCATTCTGATTATTCCAACCTGGATCTTGCATAGGCCATTTCTGATCCCCCTGGTCTGGCCCCTGACATTCTCTATCCCAAACCCTCATTCCTGAATGTCTAATCATTTCTCTTTCTTCCATGGTAAACAAGATTCCTAAGATAGACTGCAGTTCCACCCAGGTGTATATATTTGGCCCCAAGAACTGATCTAATCTCTCTGCCACTCCAATAGGATCCTCTAGCAGCCTGCCCATCTCCTTCTTAAACTCCCTAACATCCCCTGTGTTCAGGGGAACACTCACATCACCAATAGGTCTCTGTTCTGGATTTGCCATTGGAACTTTTCTAAGCGGGTATAGTCCATCTTCCATTTTTGCTTCCCCATCCCCATCATCACTTCTCCTGTTCCCCCACCTCTAGTTCTATGTGCTACTGGCTCCTCCTGAATAGGGGGTGTGTTTGCATTTACAGGAGGACCCTCGGGGGCTTGGGGTTGAACGGGCTGATTAGGTTGCCTATAAGGGGGTGGGAGGTGATCTAACGGATCCTAGGGCTCGTGTCTGTCTTTTTTGGCTGCTTGCCTTCTAGTTTGTAAAGGATAGAATGGAAAACCCTTGCTTCCCTGCCTTCGAGTGACAAATTCACCCTTTCCCCTGGGAAGCCACAGAGCAGCATATTTGCTTTCTTCCTGATTAAAAGGTTCTTTTGAATTCACATACAAATTCAAAGCCTGGCAAATCCAATCTTCAAAGGATCCAGACTTTGGCCAATATAAATTATCTTTCCAGATAATTTCCTTTGTCCATTCAAACATACAATAATTAATCATTTTCTGCTTGCTTTTTCCTCTTCGGGATTCCCATGCATCCCAGTATCATAACATCATCCCCAGTGGACTGTCCTGAGGGATGCTCCCCTTCTGAGAACCCTCCGTCACAGTTCCCAGGTATACCAGGCTCTTGTGAATGTTCTTCATAATTCGCAGCTCCTGGGTCTAAGGAGTTACTTTTCCTTGGACCCATTTTTGGCGGCAATAAACCAAGGAAACCCCAGTACCAGGAGTATTTTGGTCTCGTTCACTCACTTTGTGGTTCAATCCTCTCACTTATTATTCTGTTGCACTATCTTGTCTTTTGACAACTGTTTGCCTCATGCCTAATTCCAATCTTTCTCCCAATCTGTCTTCCCTGACTATATCCTTCTAGCCACTTCCCCTTGCAATCTCTTTTATTCTATTACTAAAGTTACCAACTATTTTCTTCTCAAAGAAAATTGAACTTGACTCAATTGCTCCCATCCTCATTCACCTCGCCCAGTGATCAGATCGCTCCCTTCTCCTCGAGGACCTTCCCCTGGGTTCTCGGGCTGGGACCCTCCCTGCCAGTCCCTCCCAGGGAACCTCACTCATTCTCTCTTTTCGCTTCCCTCCTTTCCCGGCCACTCTCCTTGCGGAGAGCTGAAAACACGGTACTGGGAGGTCTGCACTTGCTTTGGGGGTCTGGGATACCCACACCCATTTTAGATTCTCTACACACAAACAAACAGCTGCGCCCCTGTCCAACCCTGTGGTACTTACACAGCCCATTTTCCCACATGGTTCTTGTGCACAAGACGTTTTACAGGCACCTTTACCTTCAGCTGGCACTCCAATGGCAGCCTTTGTGCGTGCCTCCTATTGCTGGCTTCCTTTGCTTATGTGTTATTGTAATTGGAACTCCTTCTCCAAGGGAGCCTGGTCTAACCTGGGACCACCTTAAAAGAGCTGGTGGGGAGCTCCTTCCCGAGAGTAGCCGTCCTTCCCCAGGCTGGAGTTCCCAGGTTTCAGCACCAAATTGTTATAAATGAAGCTCTATATGTCTAATTTAATAAGCAACAAAGTTGAATTTAGCAGCAATACAATTTTACTTAAGTAACATTTTATAATCAAGCATATACAAAAATTTGGCAGTGATTAATCGAAGATAAGTAATGTTTGGATAAAGTATAAGCAAAAAGGACTGGGATACGGAGGGAGGTTTCTCACCCCACCTCACCTACAAAAGAAAATAATCCAACTTAAACTTATATACTATATGCTAATACATATTCATTAATATTTCCCATAAATCATCTCATTTTTTCCAATTTGTAATATCTACGTCACTGTACTACATAGCACATGTTCCACTCATTCTTAGGGGGTCTTCTTGGCTTTTTGGTGGTCTTCTTCAGATGAGGGCTCATTATCTTCCTCGTGCCCTATGAATAACCTTACTGGATGCACGTGCTCTCTAAGTTTTGTGTTATACATAACTAAGCATTATGTTCCAGAAAGTAATTCTTTCATGGATCAAACCATCACCAAAACTCCCTACCTTGGAATAGTCCCAGCTTTGTCCATCTCAAGGCCAGTTCTATCTTAAGACATCCTGTAGCCCATCACATCTGCAAAGGGCCCATCTCCCTACCTTGGAGTAGTCCCAGCTTTGGCCAATCCAGCTTTGATACTCTTGCTTATCTCAAACTGCATCCTGTATCTTATTTTTCTCATGTAGCATCTGCCAAGGGGCCCATCTGCTTTGTAACACTAATCACATCTACTTTGTCCTTTACTACTTCATGACAAGCATTTTCTAAAACATATATTTTTAAAATATTGATATGATTACAATTAGCATGAATCATTTTCATTTAGTACATATTTATATTTTGAGATCAGCAATGTCTGATAGATATTGATCCTCAGCACATTAAGTGCAAACTGATTAAATATGAAAATCAAGACCCTTCATGGCTGACAATCAATCAGATTTTGTCCTCACCCTGTCCTTACCATTTCCCTCATTCAACCCCGGTGTCCTGGGGTGACTGTGTATCCCCAGTCGTCTGTTGGGTGCAGGGGGGAGGGCAAGCACAGTTTGTTTTTCCCCAGGAAAACTCTGTTTTTCCCCAGGAAAACTCTGCTCATCGGAGTGACCTTGAAGCGGGGGAGCTGCAACACGGCAAGACGAAAGAAGCTCTGTTGTTTTTTTTCCCCGGCAGTTAGTTAGTTTAGTGCTAGCGTAGTTAGACGCTGTAGAATAGCTGAAGCTTTTTCCCTTTTTTTTTCTTTTTCTTTTTTTGTCCTTTTTTCCTTCCTTTTTGCTTTTTTTACCCTCTCCTCCTTCCTTTTTGCTTTTTTTGCCCTCTCCTCGGAACTGTTCCAACCTCTCCGGACTAAGGACCTGGGGAAGCACTGGGGGGCCTCCACAGGGGACCCACCCCACCAAGACCAGCCCTGCACATCTCCTTTTCTCCCAACGTCAGCAGAGACGGAGTGGTGGAGCACAGTGACGACCCTCAAGAGGAGACTTTCTTTAAGTTTGTTATCCCTCCGTAAGCGGCACGAAGCTCTTGTCATTGGGTATTGTGCTGGGAGTGCTTTGCCTGTTTAATAAACAGGTTTTTCCACTTCCTTCTGAGGAAATCTTTTTTCCCGAACCGGTTGGAGGAGGGGAGGGGGGCCCTGTGGGAGGGTTTCTCCCAAAATCTGCCTGAAACCACCACACACAAACAAAATCTGCCTCAGCTTCCCAGGCAGGTGGGACTGTGGCAGGAGGTGTAAGTGACCCGCAAACAGGCCATTGTTTCCCCGGGTGGGTGGGGGCTGTGGCAGAACATGTGTGTGACCTGCAATTCAGCCCTTTTCCCTCCGGGCGTGTGGAGGGGGGGCCATGGTGAAAGTGTAAGTGACACGCAATTCAGCCTCATCGGTGGACCGGCACCAGAGGCGACCAGATTCTGGGCCCTCCTCAGAGGCCCAGCTATACTGGAACCCAGAGACCAAACCCAAGGCAAGGGGGGCCACACAGAGCCGTGATTCTCTGGCAACAGGGATCAGCTTCATGTCCTAAGGGTGTGAAAGAGTGTGTAAAAGTGAAGGAGAAATGAAGTAAGAGTAGATGGATGAAAGCACATGTAATGTTGATTGTTATATCTCCTTGGAGGGAGGTGTATTGTATTAAATAGTTGTGTAGGATAGAAGGGATTTTTTTGTGTGTGTGCATAGATAGAAGTGAGTGGTCTTTAGGTTGTAAGAGAAAGTGAAAAACAGAGGTGGGAGACGAATAGATAAAATCTTGAAAAATGGGACAGAAAAACAGTAAGTTGGATACAAGGAAGAAAAAAGGGTGTAAAAAATTACCAACGGAAATACCTCAAGATAGCCCTCTCGGCATTATGTTAGCTAACTGGGATAAAAAACCTCCTACAAGAAGTAAGGAAAAGATAAAGATGATACAATTTTGCATGATAGAATGGGCAGAGAAGGAAATAAGATCTGACCACGTTTATTGGCCCAGATACGGCTCTTTTGAGAACTGGATTTGTCAGGCTCTAAATGTATTTGTAAATTCAAAAGAACAGTTTAAACCCGAAGAAAGAGAATATGCCACATGTTGGACAGGAGATTTTAGGAGAATAAAAATCTTTAACATATCAGAAACCCCCGAGACGAAACAAGGAAAGAAAAAGGGGAAAGAAAAGTGAGGGGAACAAGAAGAAAAGAAGGAAAAAGAGGGGGATCCTTTGCAGGTTTTGCCCCCTCCGTTCCCGCTCGCACTCCCGCCGTTCGCAGCCGAGCCCCCTGTCCCGGGTCCCGCTTCAGCCCCGCCTGCCCCGGTTCCCATCCCGAGTGCAGCTTTGCAGCCTGCGGCAGCTGCGCCGGTTCCCGCATACACCCCATCCCCGGCCCCGCCCGTGAATTTGTCTGCCCCGGCTGCCTGGTCCGCGGCTACCCTAAAGGCCATGCGGGGGGTCCCTGCTGGTGCATGGTCTAAGACCAATGCCCCGACCGTGCCGGGGGTCCCGTCGGTCCCAGCCGTCCTATCTCCAATCGCTTCCCCCACTGCCCGATCCCCGGCTGCCCTGTCCGTGCCGGCTGCGCTGGGCGCTGCCGCCGCTGCTGCTTTGTCTCTGCCGGGAGCCGCTGACTCAGCCGCCACCAGCCCCGTGCAGGCTGCCCACGCTCCCCTCTGGTATCCCCCAGAACTGCCCCCTTCTCTGCCCGTCCCGGCAGCAAACCCCGCCTACGCTCCGCCCTTGGAGGACCAAGCCTCGGCGCTTTGCCCTCCCCTCACCGCCCTTCCTGCCCTGAGCTCCGTTCCCTCGGTAACCACAGCTACTGCTCAGAGAAACGACTTCTCCCTAGAAATGCCTTATCGAAACACTAGAAGTTCACTTAAAAGACAGCCCTCTCTGGATTCTTTTTCAAAACACGGGAAAAAGACGACAGAGGATAAAAACCAAAAATGGGATAAAGAAATTAGTCTATTCCCACTAAGAGAAGTCCCAATGGGAGGGGGTGGAACAGAGTTTTTACATGCCCCTTTGATTTCTTCTGAGGTCAGGAATTTTAAAAAAGAAGTCAAAGGAATTTTAGAAGATAGGAAAGATAGGAAAAAGAGTGGGCACAGCTGAACAATTAGACCAATTTTTAGGTCCGAATATTTATACTTGGGAAGAGATGCAGTCTATAATGAAAATAATGTTTTCTCAGAAAGAAGGCAATTAATCAGAGCTGCTGGAATAAAAGTTTGGGAAAAAGAGAACCCACAGGGGCCCCCCGGAGAAGACAAAATGCCAACTGCGCCTCCTGAGTAGAGTCAAAATAATGAGGAAGGGAGGAAACATGAATGAATATCGTAATTTAATAATCAAGAGAATAAAAGAGGCAGCAGCCTGAGGGCAAAACGCTAAAAAAGCTTTTGAGGCACAGCAAGAAAAAGAAGAATCTCCAACGGAATGGTTGGACAGACTTAGGAAAAATATGAAACAATATTCCGGAATAGACCCTGAAACTGATGTGGGAAAAGCTTTGTTAAGGATTAATTTGTTACTAATGCCTGGCCAGATAGTAGAAAAAAAAATTAGAAAAAATTGAGGATTGGCATAATAAATCATTAGATGACTTATTAAAGGAGGCTCAGAAAGTTAATGTCCGAAGAGATGAAGAGAAAGCTAAACTGAAAGCAAAACTTATGGCGGTCACCATGCAAGAAAACAATTCCCAAAAAAATCAAAAACATACAAGGACTACTTCTAGGTTTAAAATTAGTAGAGACAGGGGGAAGGAAAAGAATAAAACCCCAATACAAACCAAGTCTCAGCAGCATTCCAGGAATGTCTGCTTTTACTGTAGGGGTGAGGGACATTATAAGAGAAATTGTCCTAAGCAGGTAATAGATCTGAAAACCTTCAAAGAGATGAGCACAGAGGAGGAATAGGGAGGTCAAAGGCTCTATTTTTTAGAGGACAAATACCATCTAGAGCCTGTGATAACTCTAAAAGTGGGTCCCCAAGAAGAAGAATTAGAATTTGTGGTACATACAGGGGCAGAAAGAACCTGCCTGCTAAATGTACCAAAAGGTTATAGTGTGAGTAAAGATACTGCAAAAGTAGCAGGGGCAAAAGGAGAAACTTTTACAGTTCCAGTCATTAAAGATGTAGTAATTGAAAGGGAAACTAAAATTTGGATGAGAGATGTCTTATTAGTCCCAAAGGCAGGTAGCAACTTACTAGGAAGAGACTTAAAAGTGAAATTAGGAATGAGAGTTATACCAGAAGATAGGAAAATGACAGCTAAAGTTTTAAAATTAAGCCAAGAAGATGATAAAAAATTAACAAGGAAGTATGGGCTAGGGAAGGAAATAAGGGAGGATTAAATATTGACCCTATAAGGGTTACAATAGAGAGAGAAGATTGTCCCATACGTGTACGTCAATACCCCATATCTTTAGAAGGACGGGAAGGTTTGAAGCCAGTAATAGGAGGACTAATAAAGGATGGGACACTAGAACCTTGCATGTCTCCCCATAATACCCCTATTCTCCCAGTAAAAAAGCCTGATGGGAGTTGTAGACTAGTACAAGATTTAAGAGAGGTTAACAAAAGAACTCAGTCTCGTTACCCAGTGGTACCTAATCCCTATACCCTTTTAAGTAAAGTTCCACCCCAGCATCAGTGGTTTAGTGTAGTGCATCTTAAAGATGCTTTTTGGGCCTGTCCACTGGCCAAGGAGAGCCGAGATATCTTTGCCTTTGAATAGGAAGATCCAAAACCTGGAAGAAAGCAGCAATTAAGATGGACGAAATTACCGCAGGGGTTCACGGAGTCTCCAAACTTATTTGGGCAAGCTTTAGAAAAAATACTGCAAGCCTTCTCCACTCCTCCTAGAATACAAATTATCCAATATATGGATGACCTTCTACCATCTGGGGAAGATAAAGCTGAAGTTAAAGAAGCTACAATAAAACTTTTAAATTTTCTTGGAGAAAAAAGATTAAGGGTATCAAAAAGGAAACTGCAATTTGTAGAACCAGAAGTAAAATATTTTGGACACTTGATAAGTAAGGGTAGTCGAAAGCTCAGTCCAGAGAGAATTGCAAGAATTTTATCCCTTCCACCTCCCTCTTCAAAGAGGGAAATCAGAAAACTACACACATTATTGGGATATTGTAAATTATAGATTGAGGAGTACACACAGGCAGTAAAATTTTTGTATGAAAAGTTGACAGAGGGAGATAATATAAAATGGACCAAGGAAGATGATGATAAATTAGAAAAATTGAAGTTAAAACTGGCCTCAATACCAGCTTTAAGCTTACCTTCACTAGAAAAACCCTTTCATCTGTATGTGAATGTAGAAAAGGGGGTAGCTCATGGAGTTCTGGTCCAGGAGTGGGGAGGAGTAAAAAGACCAGTAGCTTATTTATCAAAGATGTTGGACCCAGTGAGCCACGGCTGGCCATTATGTATTCAAGCTATAGCTGCTACTGCAATCCTGATAGAAGAAAGTCGTAAACTTACTTTTGAAGGTAAACTAATTGTGTGCACACCTCATGCGGTTCGAAATGTGTTAAATCAGAAAGCTGAAAAATGGTTGACAGACTCTAGAATGTTAAAATATGAAGCAATCTTGATAGGTAGTGATGATCTGACATTAGAGGTAAACAGGAGTTTAAATCCAGCTCAATTCTTCTATGGAGAACCAGCAGATAACCTAATACATAATTGTTTAGAAATTATCCAATACCAAACAAAAGTTCGAGGGGATCTTGAAGAACAAGCCCTTTCAGAAGGGGAAATAATCTATGTGGATAGTTCCTCCAGATGTCTACAAGGAAAAAGAATGTCAGGTTATGCAGTAGTTAATGGAAAAAACATGCAAACTATTGAAAAAGGAAAATTACCTTCAAACTGGTCAGCTCAAACTTGTGAATTATATACTCTAAAAAAGGCACTGGAATATTTAGCACACAAGAAAGGAACTATATATACTGATTCAAAGTATGCTTTTAGAGTAGTACATACTTTTGGAAAAATTTGGGAAGAAAGAGGATTACTTAACTCAAGAGGAAAAGGATTAGTTCATGAGAGACTCATTTTAGAGATTTTAGAGGCATTAAAACTACCTGAAGAAATAGCTATAGTACACATTAAGGGACACCAAAGAGGAGTGACCCCAGAAATAAGAGGAAATAATTTAGCAGATCAGGAAGCTAAGGATGCAGCAGAAAATGGAGCTGAAAGAGTCATGTTAATATTAACTCCAAATGAAGAAAAATTGGAAATCCCAAAGTTTAGTGAAGCAGAGAAAGAAGAATTAAACAAGATAGGAGGAGAACAGGCTGAATCACGGAAATGGAAACTTCCTGATGGAAGACAATTAGTTAATAAAATACTGGCTAGAAAAATTTTAGAGGATATGCATCAGAAAACCCTCTGGGGCACTCAGGCTTTGTGTGATCATTTTCTAGAGGAACTATGGATGCATTTGGATTTTTGGAGTAGCAAAGCAAGTAACTGAAAAATTTATAACTTGCCAAAGGATAAACAAAAATGTAATGAGAAAAACAACATTAGGAGGCCGTGAGTTAGCTCTTCGACCATTTCAAAGTATCCAAGTAGATTTTACTGAACTTCCTCAAGTACAAAGATGGAAGTATTTATTAGTAATGACAGACCATCTAACTGATTGAGTAGAAGCAGTTTCCACTACCAAGACCTCAGCCAACACAGTAAGTAAAACCCTTTTAGAACAGATTATTCCCAGATACGGAATAGTTAATAGAATAGACTCAGACAGAGGAACGCATTTTACGTCAAAATTGTTACAACAAATAATTCAATCTTTAGGGATAAAATGGGAGCTGCATATGCGATGGCATCCACAGAGTTCTGGTTGTGTAGAAAGCATGAACCAGACTTTAAAGAGAACTTTGACCAAATTAATAGTTGAAACCCAAATGTCATGGGTACAATGCCTACCTTTAGCCTTACTGAAGATCCGAACACAACCCAGGTCAGACCTGGGAGTGTCACCCTATAAAATGATGTTTGGGTTACCCTTTTTAACCACCCAACATGAAAATGCTACCTATGAAGTAGGGGAAATGAGCGTTAAAAGATACGTTAACACCATCGCAAAAACTCTTGAAAACTTACGATTGGAAGGAAGAATCCCTCAAACCACACCTTTAGACTTTAAAATCCATAACGTACATCCAGGGGAATGGGTGCTAGTAAAAACCTGGAAAGAACAATCTTTAACTCCTCAATGGGAAGGTCCTTTTCAGGTATTGCTGACAACCGAAGCTGTGATCCGGACCAAGGAACGAGGGTGGATCCACGCCAGCAGAATCAAAGGACCTGTGGAAGAACTTAAGGAGTGGATGATTACATCTGAACCAGGTGAGACAAAACTGACTCTTAAACGGGGACTGGGTGGTAATGAACTGGGAAGACCCAAATGGCCCAAGAAACATACACAGGATCACACCTAATTGGGAGATAAGGCCAAGCTTATATCAGTGGTTTAAAGTACCACCTGGACAAGCTTTGAGACGCCTCCGATACCCTCCTTGGGGAGGAATACTTCCACTCCAAACAGGAGGATCAGGACTCTTTCAGACAGAGAGAGAACTCTTGTATTCACGCCTTAGCCTGTGATTTATGCAACGAGGAAGAGGAGTTGCAACTTCCATCAGTGCCAGGCCAAATACCCTGTTTGATCCACCCAAATACCAGACATGCTAGCAGAGTTAAATGTAAATGTTTAGATTGTGGGAAGAATTGGTATTGTAGTTCACACAAGCGACGCTCTCATTGCAGGAAGTGTCAAGGGCCAAATCCATCTCCTATCCAAGTAGAATTCAAAGAAACTGAAATAATAACTTTGTTTTGTGGATGGGAATTATTAGTGCCTGTTGAATGGGAAATATGTGAAAAACGGTGGGAAACGACTGTTAAGGAGTGTCAAAAACGATTTGTCTAGAAATTAGCTAAGAGGAAGTGACAAAGAAATAGAGGGCAAGACCAGATTGGCCTCTGTATTCGCCACCAAGAAGATCAAATACACCTGCTGTGGGTTGCAACCCCATAGGAATGGGAGGTGGGAGTATAAGCCACACTGGACCTCTGTTACTCCTTTTTCTGTCACTCAATTTTTGTCTTCTCCCTTTTGGGATATCGACAAGGCCATGCTATAGGTGTTACCAAAAGCTGTACGTGGAAAGACACCGAGGTTCTTTTTTCATTTCTCACACTCATGTCAACAGTCACTGTTATAACCCATCCAAATTAAGCAATTGCATACATAAAGGGAAAAAGTACTGGATTGCAGAGAACTTAGGGACAAGTGGTAGCAGGATGGGAAGTCAGTGCCCAAAAGAGGAGAGATGGATTTGTTTTACCTACACTACTGGGCAAAAAACACAGGATTTAGTAAAAGAGTAGTTGATAAGCAAAAAGGCTAAGTCAGTACAAACACCTAAGCCTGTGTCAATTTTGATCAACGATTTGTATACCAAACTTGAACAGCAATTAGAAAAAGAAATAGATATCTCAAGGATGGGTAAAAATCAGTTTGTAGAATTGGGGGAAAGAATAAGTAAGGAACTTAACATAACATAACATAACATAATTGTTGGGTCTGTGGAGGGGCTTTGATGTCGGAAGAATGGCCATGGAAAGGCAGCAGCTTAGGCCCAATTGAGCTTCTAAAATGGAACCAAGCAAGTACAAGTGGAGAAAACAGAGCAGAAGGGTGGATTTTAAGCTCAACAGTGATAGGGGAAGAATGTCTCTGGCGCACTGGGAAAAGCTTCCTTTATGAAGTAGGAAAAACACCCTGTAAAAGATATAAAGTTAGTAGTGAAACTTCTGTATGGTGGGTCCCAGAAGCACCAACCCTGTATTGGACCCAAGAAAAAGCAAAAAAAGTGAATTGTAAGTAGGATAAAAAAACCAAAACTTTTTCAATGTAATGATACAGGTAAAAATCCTTACTATGGCATCTTGGAAATTTCCAAATTTTGGGAGAATATAGATCAACAAAAATTTAACTATTAGAAAGCTCCGGACAGCTTATTTTGGATATGTGGAAAAAGAGCATACCCAAAACTCCCCTCTCAGTGGAAAGGGAGCTGCACTCTGGGAATTATACAGCCAAGATTTTTTCGTTTACCAGGACCTGAGAGGGATCAATTAGGGATACCAGTTTATGAGGATCTAAAGAGAAACAAAAGAGAATTGATTGGAGGATTCCAAAAATGGAGAGATGAGGAATGGCCCCCTGAACACATACTGGAAACATATGGGCCAGCCACCTGGGCACAAGATGGGAGTTGGGGATATCAAACCCCAATTTTTATGCTAAATCATATTATAAGACTTCAAGCCGCTGTAGAGATGATAACAAACAAAACTGGTCAGGCAACGGAATTAATATCAAGGCAACAAACCCAAACAAGAGTGGCTGTGTATCAGAATAGGTTGTCTGCTGTAATAAACATACACTTTCTAACTTTAAACTGTTAGAGAGTTTTTGTCCGTCACAGTTGGGTATCGATACTAGATCAGTACTCACATTTTCTTTAATAAGTCAAGATGACCTTGCGTATATAGATTCTGGACAATGACCAGGGATTGGACAATAAGGTTGCCACCTCTCCACTCCACTGGCCAGGCTAGAAGTCCATCAACTCTCCCTCATCAGAGGGGAATGTGAAAACAACCACTTTGTTTATGTTACTTCTCATGTTTATGTTACATGAGAAGGCTCCACTACAGAAATGTAAACATTCACAGAAGGCTAAACCTCAGGGCAACAGCCAGCCTGTTCTGATACACCACCACCCTGGTTTGGGATAATTGCTTTGCTTGTAGTTCTAGGGCTCTTGCTGTTTTATTAGTGTTATTTTTTTTACAACTGTTTGCAATTTAATATTACAGTTCAACACATATATAGGGGTTCGGTATCCCCAGCTTCCATCCTGAGCCCAGGTAGTGGGTCTGTAGCATTCAATAATTTTTTTCTGGTGGCCATTCTTCATCTCTCCAAGTTTGAGTCCCTCCTGTTAGATCTGTTTTCTATTTTCAGTGTATTTGCTCTTATAGTGGTTTTCCCAATATCCTGTTTTGTGGTTTTGGTAACAAAAAAACCCTGGTTGTATAATCCCAATCGTATAACTGCCTCTCCAGTCCTTAGGTAACTTACTATAGGCCCATTTCCACAAATCTGAAACATACCTTCTGGAGTGTCCCAGTCTATTGTGGTCCTTGGGAGGTTTTCCCAAAATGTCTTTAGATTTTCTACCTTCTGGACAGGATTTCCTATGCTCCTATTGCACTGAAGTGTCCCTGATTCCTTTCCTGTACAATTGTTGTTATTAAACGAACTCCAGTATTTATTAGGTGCCTCCAGCCACTACCAATTAGCTGTAGAATTTGTGGTATATACCTTCTTACAGGGAGCCTCTCCTACTTTGGTTTTAGAAGTATTCCTTTTTTCGGGGGGGGGGGGGAACAAACACTTGTTCCTTACCACTGAATCTGTTAGTACCCATTTTTAGGACTGTCTTCTGATTTGGTAATTTTACTTCAATTCCATTTTAAAATTTGCTTAATCTCTAGCCCTGCACACCTCTATGGCTGCTGTTTTGTCATATGGGATCTTTTATAAATCTTGCGATTAAAAACATTTAATTCAGCTGCTACTTGCCGCATCAAGTCTAAAAATAAATTTCGGCTCAAGGTGGGAAAATTTAATTCAGACATCTTTTTTAGGTTCTCACAGGAATCAGAATCCGGGTTTTCAGGCTGTGTTGTTTTCTTTATAGTTTTTATTGCCTTTTGAACTCAACTTTCTTTATACTGATCCTGTACTCTCCTGTTATTAGTATGTCCTTACATGCCTGATTTGGTGAAACATATATATTCCTCTCCCCTGGCACATACATAGCTGCTAATTGATCTTCCTTTTTCTTTGTTTTGGCCGATCTAAAATTCTTGTCCACTCTCAGTATGTTTTTGCAACTTCTCCTGGGCATAGTATTTTGCATTCACACGAGTGTTTCCTACCGTGGCGGATATAAAGCCTCGTCCATATTGGACGGCTTGATAACACTGGGTGCATTACCCTGCCCAGGCCAGATTTAGACTTAAGGTAGTAATTATGAGTGGGGGTCCAGTATAATGTACCCTTCCATTCCACCAACCTATTGGGTTGCCACCAACAGCTGGGGTCTGCATCTTTTTCATGGCAAGGGTAAGGGTTAATCTCGTCTTGCCCCCTGATGTCGCTTTTTGGGTTTTTTTTCACCCACTGACTCTTTACTCTCTCTTAATTCTTTGCCTTTACCTGGTCGGTTGTCGAGGCCACACTCCACTCTTTTAAGATCTGTTTTTGCCCACAAATTGTGTTTAGTCTTGTTCACCCATAGCTTCCACTATTTTTTTATTATCCTGGCGTACTCAGCCTGTTGTCACTAATATTTTCAGTGCTTGATCTGTTTCCTTCTGGATCTAACTTTCACAACTTAAACAAAGGCCTCTCGGAATCCTGGCTCCCGATAAGTGGGCATACCACAACTCTCTACATTCTGTGTATATAAGACAGCCCTAGGGGTTACAGTCACAATTCAGGCTGGGACATTCTACTTCTCTTGGTCTTAGGTGGTTCTTTTTAGGATGTCTCCTCGACATTCAATTGTCCTTCTTTTCCAAGGTTATTTGTAGATCCCTGGGCTGTGAGGTGATTTTCCACTGCCGCCATTGGTGATTCCACTGTTCTTTGCCTTTTGATGTGTGAATCCCCCTTTCTTTGCTGTTCTCACTGATGTGTCTGTTGTTAAGAGAGTTAAATATAGACCTTCCCATTGAGTCATTGAAAACCTATGTAGTCACAAAGACCCTCTAACTAATTAAAGTTAGAAAGTGGTATGTTTATTCACCGGCGGGTGGCACAGGAGTCATCTCTGAAAGGCGTGGCCACCCTGAAAAAGGCTCTTTGCTCCCTATTTATTTTCCAAGGTCTTACATACAATACATATGCATAACCCCAACACCTCCCATCCCCACTCTGTATTAAAATGAGGCTATTAGTCCTTCACGTGTGCGCAGTTCTTCTCTTGAATTGGGTCGGTGGTCTTGAATTGGGTCAGTGGTCTCAAAGGATGAAGTCAGGAGAGTCTTCATCAGGTCTCTGTGACCCTCTGGCACTGTCCAACGTCCCCTGCTTTGTGATTAATTGATACGAAGTCCAGGTGCTGGCCATTGTTCTTAGTGGTTTCAATCTGTACTTATGATGGTTCACTTACTCCACTTTTTCTATAAACAAGCTCATAATATAACAGTTAGCTCTAGCTTGGGCATCTAATAATCATTAACCTACCATTTACTAATCTAACTTACATCTTGATCAATACAAATTGCTTCTAATCCTCAGCTAAAATCTTAACTCTTTAAAGTCATGTCTCACCATTTTGGGGTTAAAGTCTCTTCTTTCCAGCTTTTAATAAATACTCCGTCTCCTGGTTGTATCTTATGAATTTTAAACCCCAGTGGTCCCGTTTGGGCTAGCATTCCTTTTTCCTTTAACTTGGTCACATACTGTCCAATTGTTTGGATATAATTTTGAATAGATATGTCTTCAATCATTATTGATGTTTGGGGTATTTCCTGGGAATATGGCATTCCATAAAGCATTTCATATGCTTAAAGCCCCGTATCTGCATTGGGAAGTGTTCTTATGTTAAGCAAGGCTAGAGGTAAATATTTTACCCATGACATCTTAGCCTCAATCATTCATTTGGTTAATTGTTGTTTTAGAGTTTGGTTCATCCTTTCCACCCTCCCAGAACTCTGAGGGTGCCAAGGAGTATAATATTCCCAGGAAATACCCATGGCTTGTGATACCCCCTTAATAACACTAGAGGTAAAACCGGGTCCCTGATCAAAATCAATGGCCCAAATAACTTCAAATCAGGAAATAATTTGTTCCAATAATATTTTAACTACAGATTTGGCAGTGTCCCTTGCAGCTGGGCAAGCTTTTACCCAGTGAGTGTTAGTTGGACTACTAACACTAAAAGATACTTCCATCTACCAACTTTCAGAAGCTCACTATAATCCACTTGAACCCTCTGAAAGGGTCGGTATGCTATTTTTCTGTCAGGGTTTGTCTCATTACTTTCTTGTTAACCTTCTGACAGGTAAGACACCCTTGTGTTATTTATTTGGCTATTTAAAAACTCCTAATACAGCCATAATACTTTTAAAAAAATGATCACACAAGGTCCTTGTTCCCCAGTGAGTGCATTGATGTGATTGTTTTAAAATCCTTCATGCACAGGCCTTGGGCAAAATTTCTATTCCATCCAAGAGTACGCATTTTCCCCTGTTCTTTCTTAGCCTCTAATTTTTAATAGGTTCCTCCCCTGAGAGCTATAAGCTTTTGGCAGCTCTTCCCAAACCTCTGTTGTATTTACCTGAATTGGTTTTGTTTTTTGGTTTTTCTTTTTTTTTTTTTTTTTGTAATTTAAAAGCTGATTTTTTCACAGCCCAATCAGCTGTGTTATTTCCCCTTGCTAAATATCTTATTCCCCTCTAATGGCCTTTTACATCTATTACCGCTATCTCTTTTGGTCCCTTTAGTGCTTCAAGCACTTTGAGTATCAATTCTTAATGAATCAACCTTTTCCCTTGGGTGTTGATCAAACCTCTTTCTTTCCAAGTCTTCCTAAAGGTATGTACAATCCCAAAAGCATATTTTGAATCAGTATAAAGAGTCTCCAATTTGTCTTTTAGGAGTTCTAAAGTCTGATACAAAGCATATAACTCACAAGCCTGAGATGACCAGCTGCAACTTGATCTCTCTTCTCTCTCTTCTCTTCTCTTCTCTTCTCTTCTCTTCTCTTCTCTTCTCTTCTCTTCTCTTCTCTTCTCTTCTCTTCTCTTCTCTTCTCTTCTCTTCTCTTTTCTCTCACTAGCGTATTTTTCCCATAAACAACTGCATATCCTGATCTTCATTTCTCTTCCAATGCCCTCGATGAACCATCAATGAAATATTTCTCTCCTTCAGATAATTCCATCTCACTTAGATCAGGGCTTATTTTAGTTTGTCATTCAATTAACTCCACACAGTCATAAATCAGCTCCTCAGTTGGCTTCCCATCCAAAAATTGAGCAGGATTCTGGACAGGAGTAACCTTAAGCTCTAGTTGGGGGGACTGTATCATGATAGCTTCATATTTTAAAATCCAGCTATTACTAAGCCACTTTTCTGCTTTCTGATGTAAGATGACTGTCACGATGCATGATGTCATGCAAGTGGGGGTTGTGATGGTTCGTTTATCGATATCAGAGTGCAAAACATAACACAGAGGGGATTTCAGTATTAGTCAAAACAAATGCCAAAAGTAAAAAAAAAACCCACACCTTTTATTGATTGACCACAGCAAATGCAATAGAGGGATTAAGAGTGAGAGAAAGAGATAGAGAAAGAGAGAGAGGAAAGAGGGGATATAGCTACCAAACATGGAGACAAAATCTTCATGTTCTGGTTGATGGATCCGCCTGTCACGTCGGGGAGAGTTTCTCAAAATCTCTGGTTAACTCAGGGGTTGTTATTATAGTCCTCCATCGCAGGGGAAACAGGTAATAAGTCTATTGAAGCCACTGAGGGGGAACAGGTAGTCCATGTTCTCGGCAGTAAGCGAGAGCCATTGTCTTCTTGGTCCAACGACCACGCGTGCAGACAAACATCTCACTTTGGTTCAGTCAGCCCCAGCCCCTTTACTGGGGTTATAGGGGTCTCATGTCTCAGTCCTTGAGAGGGGCTTTGTACAGAGGTCTTAATCTCAGTTCTTCAGAGAGGGCTTCGATCTCCGTCTGTCACGGTGGTTGTGGAGCAGATGAGTGATTTTCTGTGGGGGATCACCAGAGTTACCCCAGAAAGTCCCCTTGGCCAAGAGGTGGGGAAATTCATAGGCTATTGTCATGAAGCAGGGACCGTGAAGCAGATGCAATCGTCAGGTACAGAACTGCCATTACACTGCTCAAAGCCAGTGTACCGTGGTGTGGTGACACAGGAAAATGCATCTGCAGATGATTGGCAAGCATCCACCTTGAGCAGGCCAGAACTGCAGTGGGGTCCTTGGGGTCCTTATGATGATTGTGAGGCAAATGGGGGGAACTTCAAACTGACTCTTACACCAAGTCAGGGGTGCTCAGTGGCCAGTCAGTTTCATGACTGAGTGTGGCTCTGGACGCTTCCCTTGGAGCATCTCCAAGGCATGGAATGTTGGAGCTGCCCCCAGCCGTGGTGTCACAGAGAATGGAACCTTGGAGCTGCCAGCACATTGATGTCCCAGAGAGGGGAACATTGGGGCTGTCCCGCTCCTGCCCTGGCCCCAAGAACTCTGGCAGCACCTGAGGAGACACCAAGGTTGAACTGGGAGGGAGGCAGTGGGATCATGGAGTGCAGACCCCTGCCCTGCACAGACAGCCCAACAGTGGCAGCCTGGGCATTCCCGGGAGCGGTGTCCAAAAGCTCCTGGAGCTGCAGCAGCCTCAGAGCTGTGAGCATCGCAGTGACCGCAGAGCTCTGGAGAAAGGTCCTGGCCCTGGCTTGGGGCTGGGCCAGTGGCCCAGGGAGCAAATCAACTTGCAGCTGCTGCCCCAGAGCAGGGAAGAGCAGGAATTGCTGGCTGGGAGAGACTCTTGCCAAGGGCCTGCAGCACCAGGACACAGGCCATGGCTGGACACTGCTTGGGGCCAGGGTGAGCTGGGATGTGGGGATGGACTTGTTCCCTGGGAGGGCGGTGGGGCATGGCAAGGTAAAATGTAAAGTGAAGATTATAGTCTGAGGGGTTTTGTCATAGTTGGGAGAGGTAGGGATGATGAAATGAGGGGCAGTGAAATGGACCAACACTTGCCAATATTACTCCAATTCAAATGCTGTAATCAGGCTAGAAATATAAATAAAGGAAGGAGGGGAAAAGATATTGAAGAAATGCAAGCTTAAATTGAAAAATCGAAAAATTTGGAAGCATGTGAAAATCAAAAAGTCAATGGGCTGACAAAAAGTGCAGGGAGAGAGACAGAAGCTTGCCCAATTAATCTTCATTGAAATTGCAAGTTTACATTTCCTTTCCTGAAAGGAAGTATTTTCTCTGAAATCTTGAAAATAGGGAACAAAGTCTAACTCAGGAAAGGAGATATGATGAGAAACAGTGCGAATGAAAACTGACGAAATTTGGAACCGAAATGAGTGAGGCCACATGGACTGAGATGAAACGAGGGGCAGTGAAAAGGACCAACACTTGCCAAATGTACACCAATTCAAATGCTGCAATCCATCAAGAAATGGAAAAAAAAGAAGGAGAGGAAAAGACATAGAAGATATGCAAACTTAAATTGAAAAAGGGAATATTTTGAAAGCACATAAAAGGAAAAAGTGAATGGGATGACAAGAAGTACAGGGAAAGGAAGAGAAGCTTGCCCAATTAATCTCCATTGAAATCTTGAAAAGAGAGAATTGAGTCTAGCAAATGCTCAGGAAAGAGATATGCTGAGAAACAGTGTGAATGAAAACTATGGGAAAATTTGGAACCAGAATAATTGAAACCAAATGGACTGAGATGAAATGAGGGGCACTGAAAAGGACCAACACTTGTCAAAAGTACTCTAATTCAAATGCTGAAATCAGGCAAGAAAGGAAAATAAAAGAAAGAGAAGAAAAGAAATTGATAAAAAGCAGGCTTAAAAGGAAAAAGGGAAAATTCACACACAACGTGAAAATTCAAAAATGGATGGGATGACAAGAAGTGCAGGGAAAGGGACGGAAGCTTGCCCAATTAATCTTCATTGAAATGGCAAGATGTCATTCCATATCCGAGAGAAAGGTCTTCCTTTCAGGAAAAAGAATGAAATCTTTAATACAGAGAAAAAAGTCGAACAAATGCTCAGGAAATGATATATAATGAAACTGTGAATGAAAACTAATGAGAAAATTTGGGACCAGAGAGATTGTGACCAAATGGACTGAGATGAAATGAGGGGCACTGAAAAGGACCAACACTTGTTACAGTTACTACAAATCAAATTCTGACATCAGGCAAGAAATTGAAATAATGGAAGGAGAAGATTAGAAACTGAAGAAATGCAAGGTTAAAATGAAAAAAAAAAATGTTTTGAAAGCACATGAGAAGCCAAAATCCAATGGGATGACAAGAAGTGCAAGGAAAAGGACAAAAGCTTCCCAAGTAACACTCATTGAAATTTTGAAAACAGAGAACAAGTCGAACAACCACTCAGGAATATAAATATGATGGGAAACAGTGCAAATAAAAAAAAAAAAAAAAAAAAAAAAAAAAAAAAAAAAAAAAAAAAAACACTGGGAATGGAAAAATAGACTGAGATGAAATGAAGGGCACTGAAAAAGACCAACACTTGCCAAAATTCAAATGCTGCAACCAGGTGAGAAGTGGAAATAAAGGAAGGAAGGAGAGAAAATGAAATTGAAGAAATGCAAGCTTAAAATGAAAAAGGGAAAATTTTGAAAGCCAGTGAAAAGCAAAAAGTGAATGGGATGACAAGAAGTGCAGGGAATAGGATGGAAGCTTGCCCAATTAATTTTCATTGAAATCGCAAGATTTCATTCTCTTTCCCAAAGCAAGGTCTATCTTTTGGGAAAGGAGAATGAAATCTTGAATACAGAGAACAAAGTCTAACAAACGCTCAGGAAAGGAGGTATTATGTGAAACAGTGCGAATGAAAACAACCAAAATAATTTGGAACAGGAGCAATTGCAACCAAATGGACTGAGATGGAATGAGGGGCACTGAAAAGGACCAACACTTGTCAAAATAATCCAATTCAACTGTTGACACCTGGTACAAAATGTAAATAAAAGAAAGAGAAAATTAAATTGAAGAAATGCAAGCTTAAAATGAAAAATTTGAAAGTACGTGAAAAGCACAAAGTGGACGGGATGACAAGAAGTGCAGGGAAAGGGACAGAAGCTTACCAAATTGATCCTAATTGAAATTGCAATATTTCATTCCCTTTCCCGAAAGGAAAGTCATCCTTTCGGGAAAGGGAGTGAAATATTAAAATCAGGGAACCAATAAGAACAAATGCTCAGGAAAGGAGATATGATGAAAAAGAATGCAAATTAAATCAACCGAGAATTTGGAACTGGAGTGATTGTGGCCAAATGGACTGAGATGAAATGAGGGGCACTGAAAAGGAACAACACTTGCCAAATGTACTCCAATTCAAAAGCTGTAATCAGGCAAGAAATAGAAATAAATGAAGGAGAGGAAAAGAAATGGAAGAAATGCAAACTTAAAACCAAAAAAGGAAAAATTTTGGAAGCATGTGAAAAGAAAAAAGTGGATGGGTTGAAAAGAAGTGCAGGGAAAGGGACAGAAGCTTGCCCAATTAATCTTCATTGAAATGGCAAGATTCCATTCCCTTCAGAAAGTCTTCCTTTTGGGAAAGGGAATGAAGTCTTGAAAACAGGGAACTAAAGTCTAAAGTTAGACTAAAGTCTAACAAATGCTCAGGAAAGGAGATATGATGAGAAACAGTGCGAATGAAACAACTGAGAATATTTGGAACAGAAATGATTGAGACCAAATGGACTGAGCTGAAATGAGGGGCACTGAAAATGACCAACACTTGCCAAAATACTCCAATTCAAATGCTAACATCAGGCAAGAAATGAAAATAAAAGAAGGATGTTGCGGTTCCTTATGCGTGGTCTCCACGCACGCCCGGGCTAGCTCAGGCACTGTGGTGTGGAAAGGTACGGACAGCTGGCCGTGCCAGCTAACCCGATCCTGTGGGGCCTTGGATCCCACACGACCTCGGCAGCAGGCACAGGTGGTGCAAGGCAACGACGGTGGAGATAGAAATGCGGACTCTGCTGAACGGGTCACAAGATTTAATTGGAGCCTGGCGTGGGACCTCCTGACCTCCAGGTAACTGCCTAGGCAGAGACCCCCAGGCTGCTTGCCAGCAGCTTTTATTTGGAGGTGGAACCAGGAGAAGAGGCAGTGGGTGAGCAAATCAGGGATCACCAGGGAGGCGTCACATGGATGAATGATATTTTCATAAACCATACATGAATGATGAGGAGGGAACCCCTCTGGATCTGACCTATCACTCGATGCCCTTGGAAGAACTTTCTAGCTCCAGGGGAAGGCCCCAAGATGACAGGCAGACCCCAGAGGAGGGGGGAGTGGGGGATTGACATATAACAGTTGGAGGGGAGAAGAGGAGGGAAAGATCATTAGGGGGAACAAACCGGGATACATAGAACTAACCATAAATTAATAGCACATACAATAAAACCAAAACCAAATCCCACACCACTACAGAGCTCCCCACCAGCTCTTTTAAGGTGGTCCCGAGCTTAGACCAGGCTCCCTTGGAGAAGGAGTTCCAATTACAATAATGCATAAGTAAAAGAAGCCAGCAATAGGAGGCGTTCATAAAAGCTCCTGTTGGAGTGCCAGCTGAAGGTAAAGGTGCCTGTAAAAGGTCTTGTGCACAAGAACCATGTGGGAAAATGGACTGTGTAAGTACCATGGGGTTGGGCAGGTGGGCAGCTGTATGTTTGTGTGTGTGTAGAATATCTAAAATGGGGGCTGGTAGCCCAGACCCCTGAAGCAAGTGTGAACCTCACAGTACCGTGTTTTCAGCTCTCTGTGAGGAGACCAGCTGGGAAAGGAGGGAAGTGAAAAGAGAGAATGAGTGAGGTTCCCTGGGAAGGACTGGCAGGGAGGGTCCTGGCCTGAGAACCCAGGGGAAGGTCCTCGAGGAGAAGGGAGTGATCTGATCCCTGGGCGAGGTGAATAAGGAGGGAGCAATTGAGTCAAGTTCAATTTTCTTTGAGAAGAAAATAGTTGGTAACTTTAGTAATAGACTAAGAGGGATTGCAAGGGGAAGTGGCTAGAAGGATATAGTCAGGGAAGACAGATTGGGAGAAAGATTGGAATTAGGCATGAGGCAAAGAGTTGGTAAAAGACGAAATAGTGCAACAGAATAATAAGTGAGAGGACTGAACCATGAAGGGAGTGAGGGAGACCAAGATTCTCCTGGTACTGGGGGTTTCTTGGTTTATTGCTGCTAAAAATGGGTCCGAGAAAAAGTAACTCCTTAGACCCAGGGGCTGCGAATTATGAAGAAAATTCACAAGAGCCTGGTATACCTGGGAACTGTGAGGGGGGTTCTCAGAAGGGGAGCATCCCTCAGGACAGTCCACTGGGGATGATGTTACAATACTGGGATGCATGGGAATCCCGAAGAGGACAAAGTAAGCAGAAAATGATAAATTACTGCATGTTTGAGTGGACAAAGAAAATGATCTGGAAAGATAATTTATATTGGCCGAACTCTGGATAGTTTGAAGATTGGATTTGCCTGGCTTTGAATTTGTATGTGAATTCAAAAGAACCTTTTAATCAGGAAGAAAGCGAATATGCTGCTCTGTGGCTTCCCAGGGGAAATGGTGAATTTGTCGCTCAAAGGCAAGGAAGCGAGGGTTTTCCATTCTATCCTTTACAAACTAGAGGGCAAGCAGCCAAAAAAGACAGACACGAGCCCTAGGATCCGTTAGATCACCTCCCACCCCCTTATAGGCAACCTAATCAGCCCGTTCAACCCCAAGCCCCCAAGGGTCCTCCTGTAAATGCAAACACACCCCCTATTCAGGAGGAGCCAGTAGCACATAGAACTAGAGGTGGGGGGGACAGGGAGAAGTGATGATGGGGATGGGGAAGCAAAAATGGAAGATGGACTATACCCGCTTAGAAAAGTTCCCATGGCAAATCCAGAACAGAGACCTATTGGTGATGTGAGTGTTCCCCTGAACACAGGGGATGTTAGGGAGTTTAAGAAGGAGATGGGCAGGCTGCTAGAGGATCCTCTAGGAGTGGCAGAGAGATTAGATCAGTTCTTGGGGCCGAATATATACACCTGGGTGGAACTGCAGTCTATCTTAGGAATCTTGTTTACCATGGAAGAAAGAGAAATGATTAGACATTCAGGAATGAGGGTTTGGGATAGAGAATGTCAGGGGCCAGACCAGGGGGATCAGAAATGGCCTATGCAAGATCCAGGTTGGAACAATCAGAATGAAAGACACAGGCAGAATATGAGTGATCTCTGGTGGATGGTTATCCGAGGAATCCGGGAAGCAGTGCCCAAGGGGCAGAATATAAGGAAAGCTCTTAGTGAGCACCAAGGGAAGGATGAACCCCTGGCAGACTGGTTAGAAAGACTAAGAAAAGACTTGTGTTGGAGTCCAGGGCATTCCTTTGGCTGCCCTGGAGGCTCAGAGACCTGGACAGGGGGTCTGGGACCCCAACCCAGAGCTCAGAGAGACACTGGCTTTGATCTCAGTCCATGGGAAAGACTTCCTACACTGCGAGAGGGTTTGCAGGTCACAAGAGTGTGAAAGATTGTAGTTTAGCTTATCACAGGGTGAAAAAAGACCAAATCTAGGTTTCTAGCATTGAAGTGAATGGGGGCAAGATGGAGAATTTGGGGCATTTTCTCCTGCTTCTTCTTTCTTCTTCCTTCACTCCATTTTGGCAGTGACATTGGCACAAAGTAGTTTAATGGGGATTGGGTCAAGGTAGATATGACCTGTTTAGTATTAGAAATAGGCATTGGTGAGACATGATAAATAAAGAATACATAGCAATTAGTATAAAAAAATAACGACAGCCCAGTACAGGAGGAGTCGTCAGATGTGTGGGCAGCTGCGAACATCTTTGTTGGACACTGAGAAAATTGTAAGATAAGAAAAATAAACGAAGCATGCAACCTTGAAAAATCAGAACTTGAAGACCCCGTCTCTTTCATATGTTTGGCACAGAGCTTTGCAGAGGGCAAAAAGACTCTAAAACCACTTGAATGTCGGGGAAAGCCACCGACAGACTTGCAGTTATATTCAGGTGTAGACCCCGACACTGCAGCAGGACAGGTCCTTTTGAAAACACAATTTGTATCTAAGTCCTGGGGGCACATCAGGAAGAAGCTGGAAAAAGTAGAAAATTGGCAGGGTAGGGGGCTTCAGGAATTGTTAAGAGAAGCATAGAAAGTGTATGTGAGAAGAGATGAGGAGAGGCAAAAGACAAACCTACAGATTTTAATGGCAGCACTCAGGGAAACACAGACAACCATGAATACAGAGAAGCACTCAGGAAAGAACAAACAACAGAAAAAGGCAGGTCCCACCTCTGGGAATATGAGATCCATGTGTTTTTCTTGTCACCAGAAAGGACACTTACAAACTTCTTGTCCTACCTCCAGGGGTACAGGACCCACTTGTTTTTATTGCCACAAAAAAGGACATCTACAAAAATTCTGTAGAAAGAGGCAGCAAGATGAGAAAATGTTTCAAGAAGACTAGGTGGGTCAGGGGCTCTATTTAATGAGGACTGAACAACAAGGAGAGCCCTTGATAAAACTGAAAATAGGTCCTCAAAATGAAGAAATCACTTTTTTGGTGGACACAGAGGCTACTAGGTCGACAGTAAGAAAACTATTATGAAGGTTGTGAAGTAAGTCGTGAACGTGTCCCAGTAATTTGGGTTAATGGAGAAGTTTTTCAGGTTCCTGTAATTAAAAATGTGCAGATTGAATTGGATAAAAAGTTCGGACCGAATGATTTGGTATTAATACAAGAGGCTGATAATAATTTATTAGGAAGGGACTTAATAATAGCCTTGGGGATTAAAATAACACCCTGTGAAGGAAAACTTAAAATCTATTCTTTAATGGAAGAAGATAATTTCAAGATTAGCGACACTGTGTGGTATACTGGTGAAGCAGGAAAATTAAACTTTCAGCCCATTAGTGTTGAAATACAGAACCCGGAAATCCCCATTAGAGTAAAACAATATCCAATATCATTGGAAGGTCGGAAGGGATTGAAACCGGTAGTTGAGAATTCAGTACATCAGAGGGTGTTGGAGTCCTCTGTGTCACCACATAACACCCCCATCCTGCCGGTAAAGAAGCCTGATGGTAGCTACCGACTAGTCCAGGATCTCAGAGCGGTAAATCAAAGAACCATTACCCTCTTTCCAGGAGGAGCTAAGCCAGATACCTCCTAATTACATTTGGTACAGTGCAGTGGATTTAAAGGATGTCTTTTGAATTTGCCCTCTGGATGAGGGCAGTAGGGATTGCCTGTGAGTAGGAGGACCCAGATACAGGTAGGAGAGAACAATTAAGGTCAATGGTAATTCCGCAAGGTTTTACAGAGGCACCAAATCCTTTTGGGAGGGCGTTAGAAAATCTTTGGAAGTCCTTTGAGTTACCCAAAGGAATTAAGCTGCTACAGTATGTAGATGATTTGTTAGTAACAAGAAAAACTGAAGAGGAAATGAGAAGGGGTACTATTAAGCCTTTAAATTTCCAGGGAGAAAATGTGCAGAAAATATCAAAGTCAAAACTACAGTTTGTAGAGTCAGAAGTGCAGTATTTAGGCCATTGGATTAGTAAGCAAAAGAAAAAGCTAGACCCTGAAAGGGTTCCAGGAATATTGAACATGGGACCCCCAAAGTCTAAAAGAGAAATAAAGCAGTTTTTGAGTCTTTGGGGTTATTGCAGGCAGTAGATAGAAGGGTTTAGTAGAAATGTAAAAATTCTAAATGAGAAATTAACTACCAATTGCTTGAAATGGACTGAAAGGGAACGGGAAAATTTTGAGCAAGTTAAAGAAGCCCTACTGCAAGCTCCTGTACTGAGTCTTCCCAATTTAGACAAGCCTTTTCAATTATTTGTTAATACAGTTGATCAAACAGCTTATGAAGTATTGACACAAGATTGGGCAGGAAGCCAAAAGCCAGTAGGATATTATTCCCAATTATTGGATCCAATTATTAAGAGTTGGCCAACATGCCTGCAAGCTCTGGTGGCCACTTCTGTGTTAGTAGAAGAAGCCTGAAAATTAACTTTTGGGGCACCACTGGAAGTGTACACCCCTCATAATATTAGGGGAATCCTTGCTAAAAAGGCTGAAAAATGGTTAACTGATAGCAGAATATTAAAATATGAGGATATCTTGATAGCTTCCCCTGAATTAGAGATGAGTGACAAATATACAAAGCCCCACTCAGTTCCTTTGCGGGGACCCAGGGGAAGAATTAATACATGATTGCACAGAGGTCATAGAGTTACAAACAAAAATACTCCCAGATTTAAGAGAACAAGAATTAAAATCTGGAGAAAAATTATTTATAGATGGATCATCCTGAGTGATAGATGGAAGAAGGAAATCTGGGTATGCCATAATTCGTGGAGAAAAACTGGAAGTGAAAGAATCTGGTCCCCTTAGCCCGTCCTGGTCAGCACAAGCCTGTGAACTCTATGCATTATTCTGTGCATTGCTGTTATTAAAGGATCGAGAAGGGACCATATACACCGACTCAAAATACGCCTTTGGGGTAGTGCACACATTTAGAAAAATTTGGAAAGAAAAGGGACTTATAAACACTCAAAGAAAATGGTTAGTGCACCAAGGATTGATAATTCAAATTCTTAAAACTTTGAAGAGTCCAAAAAAGATAGCAGTGGTTCATGTGAAAGGCCACCAGAGGGGGAGAAACATTAAAACAAGAAGAAACAATTTGGCTGATGATAAAGCTAAGAAAGCTGCCCTGAGGGAAAGCAGCAATGTAATTATGACTTTTCAGGAAGCAGGAACACAAACTCAAACACCATACTTTTCTTTAGCAGAAGTAGAAGCCATGAAAAACCTAGGAGCAAGTCTAAAAGAGGAACAATGGATTCTCCCTAATGAAGCCACAGTTCAAACGGCAGAAAAAGGCTAGACTCATGCTTCAAGAGTAAAAGGACCTATACCCAATAAAGACTCGAAAATTATTTTGACACCAGGAGACCTGAAAGTAAAATTTAAAAAGGCTTAAATTTGATTAAACCTTTTTATTAAAAAAGGTTTAATTTATTAAAAAACTGTGCCATAAACAGTTTAAAGAAAAACTAATTTATCTACAACATGGCTGAAGAGAGTATTTGGTGCCCAGAGGCTATAACTCATATGGAAAATCATTTTCGGCTGTGGATTTCACATAATGCTGCAATACATTTGGTGTGCCACCCACATATCGAAAGAATAACCCAGCCCGTGGATATTCAAGATATCCTTAGCACAGAAAGGTCAGAAACTGTCATTCCACAGAGAGAAGTTTCCATGTTTCAGCAAGGTTGCTGCAAACACGGTCATCAGTGTGAGCGGTGTAAAGCAGTGACCATGAAGTGGCTGAGACAAAGACATTGGCACAGAACAACTGTACCTTGGGACCAAAGAGATGTAGCTTTTATGATTAATTGTATATGATGTTTTAGTAGAGTAGAGCAAGACTTTAGATTGCACAAATGTGTTTTAGCACAGATCAACATTGATAATTATATAATAGAAGATCAAGTACAAAGAGCATTTATTTATTTAGCGTATCACATGGAACAATTAGTGGCTTCGAGAACACTTCAGGAACAACAAAGGATAATAAAAGTAAGATGTGGATATAGTAGGATACCCAGAAACAACAGAAAAAAAGAAATTGTCTTGCTTAACCTGTTCAGGTAATCAAACTCCTTTGATAGTTAACAATTAAAGGTTTGTGGTTTGTAATTGCAACTAACTTTAATTTATTAGAAGAATTAGGCATTCTGGATTGGCTGTTGACGGCAACTCCATTGAGTTTGGAGGCAGAACAATGGCGATGGGAATGGATCAGACACTTCCTCGATCAATGGGATAAGCCTGAACAGATTGAAAAATCTTTTAAGAGGCCCTCAGCAACTAACACTAACAGATTTCATTGAGGAACTACAATTCCAGAACAAGAGACTGGAAACACCTGTTACTAAAAGTGTCCAAGAACAAGTAACACACTGGGAGTGTACTAAGCATGACTTAGAGTGTCGCCCATGGGTTTGTGTTATTTGTAAGCTTTGCCTTAATTTGTGGTGGAGAGTAACAAGAGCAGAAGAAAGAGAGAGACAATTGATTTGTTTAACTTGCTTAGATGGCGTGCATGAACAGTTAACTTTAAAAAGATTTTCCAGTGATTTTTCTGGAACACCTTTGAGATATGAAGATGGAACATTTTATGCAGTGGTACAGATAATAGAAAACTTAGACCAATGAGTTTTTACTATATTAGCTTTTGAGCAGGTAAGAGAACAAACAGTTCATAGTATTATAGACCACTGTATCATAATTAAGATTTGCTGTGGAGGAGGATTTTATGTGCCACACTATAGACACATTTCTTACATGAATTGGCATTGCGAATATGCGAATGTGGTGGCGATTAAGATTTTATAATTATTCCTGAGATCAGAGAAAAATTGACCAAAAAATCAGGTTGTTAACTGAAGTAGTGAAAAATCAAATCTTCTTGTGGTTGGCACATCTCCAGAGCTTTGGTTTAGACTAAAAGAGGAAGTAGCTGACTAACCCAGAGAGAGAGAGAGAGAGGGCAGTGCTGCGAGAACTGTGAGTAATCTGCGCCATCGTTGAAATAAACATGAGGCCAAGGGTACCAGTGAGACCAAATGCACCAGTGACTAGATCCCAGGATATAAACTTTGTTACCAAGAATCCTGACATCTTGGCCCTTAGCTGCAACCCCAAGAGCCTTGAGGACAGTAGAAAGTCAAAACTCCTGAGGATTATTTTCACTGTGTTTGTCGTGATGCCCTTGGCAACTGGGTAAAACTATGGAGCCACTCTGGACAGAGTCCATCAGATAAGGGAATGAGCAATGCAGGAACAAACAATAATAAAACAAGCAGCACAAGAATGGGCAATGAGAGAACAATCTATGCAAAAACAAAGTCCCAATAATGTTGATCCCTGTAATAAATGCCATCACTCCATGTGGGTCAAGGACAAGATGGAATTTGTGTTCCTGGCACATCCACATGTTAATGATGCCTGCTACGATCACAGCAATTTTATAGATGTTTGTGTTAAAAATAGAAAAATGGATTGGGTAGGGAAAAAATTAGGATTTAATGGACGAGCTCCTTATCCTTAAAGTGATCAAATTTGTCCTTAATATGAAAACTTTTTTTCTTTTGAGAAAGATGAGAATGGAAATGATCCAAGTATAGGTATAGGAGGTATAGCACTAAAGATAAAAGAAAAACAAAAAGAAAAAAACGAAAGATGTAAAAAGGCCATAGGGAAAGAATTAAAGGAACTGGATAAGCTGTATGAACAAGAAAAACAGCAGTATAGTGACTGGGATTTGACAACCTCAGCTAAGAAACTTTTTGTAGCTTTGATGCAAGAAATTGCTACAGAATTAGGATTATCCAAATGCTGGATCTGTGGGGGACTTAGAATGGCTGAAAGATGGCTGTGGAGAGGTGAGAGTCTAGCTCCAGAACAATTTTTAAAATGGTATCATACTCAAATTTCCAAGACATTAAAACCACCTGAAGGATGGATTTTGAGTCACCAAGTAATTGGAACAGACTGTATGACTCGAGAAGGAAGGAAATATAATGAAGTAGTAGGATATACTCCTTGTATATCTACTTTAGTAGTTAATTCGTATAATAAAACTAAGATCTGGCAACCAAAAACTTTTATTGGGTACTGGGGAATAACAAAGGAAATGAATTGTGAGTGGAATAATCAAACTGATTTGTGCTGGCATAAAAGTCCTGGAGCTAACCCCTACCAATCCAAAAAAACCCCCCTAAAATACTACTGGGAACAACAAGAAAAAACAGATAGCAAATGAAAACCCCTGATGGAATATATTGGATTTGTGGGCAATGAGCACAGAGTGAATTACCTCGAAAGTGGGAGGGAACCTGTACCTTAGGAGTTATACGACCCTCCTTCTTCGTCATACCAAGGTCTAGGAGCAATATGCTAGGAACACCGCTTGATGAGTCTCTAGAAAGGAATAAAAGAGATTTAAACCTCGACTTCCCAAAGGCAGGGGGAAACCAGGAGTGGGAGGAAGACGAATGGCCTGCAGAAAGAATCACAGCGTATTATGACCCAGCAACTTGGGCTGAGGATGGATCTTGGAGATATAGGACCCAAATTTATCTATTGAATTGGTTGATAAGACTCCAGGCAGTAGTGGAGGTTGTTTCACACCATACTTCTGATGCCCTAAAGTTACTGGCCAAGCAGCATTCACAAATGTGAACATTTGGATATCAAACCAGAATTGCCCTAGATCATCTGTTGGCTGAAGAAGGGTGAGTTTGAGGAAGATTTAATGAATCTGAGTGCTGTGTGGAGGGAGATGATCATGGGGAAGCCATCACAAAACTTGCTGAAGAAATTAATAGGGTGGCACACATATCTGTTCAAAAGTGGAATTCTGTTCTAAAAACTGCTTGGTGGGATAACCTCTTTGGAGGAGCCTGGTGGAAGAAGGTGGGATTTCTGCTGTTATGTTCTGGATTAGGATTGTTATTCTTACCATGCATGATTCCATGTCTTATTAGACTAATCCACCCAGTGATACAAGGAATGCAAATGACAGCAATGCCCATTGATCCAGAATTGGCAGCAAAAGGGAAACCAAATTCTTTGATGATATTAAAAGCTAGACCTACACACAGTCAAAAGAAAGGAGCCAAAGAGATGTTGAGTGAACATAGAGATTACTCTAGCACAAGAGATAATAACCTAATTTGAGAAGGAATGCAAAAAACTTGATGCAGCATGGGAGATGTTAGCAAAATTAGAGGCGAAAAAGAGAGAGAGTGAAAACCTGAATTATTGGGAATATAGAAGAAACTGAGATTCAGTTTTAATTGAAGAGCATGAATCAATATGATTAAAAAGAGAAATGGGGGAAATTGTAACAAATGAAAATGATTCATGCTAATTGTAATCGTATCAATATTTTAGAAATATATATTTTAGAAAACTGTTGTTATAAAGCAGTAAAGGACAAAGTAGATGTGAGTATTGTTACAAAGCCGATGGGACCCTTGGCAGATGCTACATGAGAAAAATAAGATACAGGATGCAGTTTCAGACAAGCAAGAGTTTCAAAGCTGGATTGGCCAAAGCTGTGACTACTCCAAGGTCTGGAGATGGGCCCTTTGCAGATGTTATGGGATGCAGGATGTCTTAAGATAGAACTGGCCTTGAAATGGACAAAGTTGGGACTGTTCCAAGGTAGGGAGTTTGGGTGGTGGTTTGATCCATGAAATAATTACTTTTTGGAACATAATGCTTAGTTATGTATAACACAAAACCTAGAGCCCACGTGCAACTGGTAAGGTTATTCATAGGACGAGAGGAAGATGATGAGCCTTCCTCTGAAGAAGACCACCAAAAAGCCAAGAAGACCCCCGAACAACAAGTGGAACATGTGCTATGTAGTATGGCGACAAAGATTTTATGAATTGAAAATAGGAGGAACTGGGAATATTAATGGGAAATATTAATGAATATGTATTAGCATACAGTATATGAGTTCAAGTTGTATTACTTTGTTTTGTACGTGACATAGGGTGAGAAACCCCCAACTCTGTACCCCAGTCAGTTTTCCTTATGCGTTATCTGAACAGTACTTATCTTTAATTAATGATTGCCAAATTTTTGTATATGCTTGATTATAAAATGCTACTTAAATAAAATTGCATTGCTGCTAAATTCAACATTGTTGCTTCTTAAATTAGACATATAGAGCTTCATTTAAAACCCTTCCTTCCTTCCTGCCTTCCTGCCTTCCTTCCTCCCTCCCTCCCTCCCACCCTTCCCTCCCTTCCCTCCCTCCTTTCCTTCTCTCTCTCATTTCTTTCTTTCTTTCTTTCTTTCTTGGGAAGCAGGTCCCCTTACCCTCCCAAAATCACTGCCACTCCACCTCAGCCCTACACAGCACAGCACCTTAAACTCAGCCTTCCCAATTTCACGGCAACATCCCACAAGACACTTCCAGACCTCAAAATTCCTGTAGTGGTTTCACGTTCACTAAATTTTGGTCTTGGTATTTACTTTTTCTGTGGGAGAGAGACTAGGAAAAAAACAAAGCAGGTTTAACTTTAAAATTAACAAATAGGTTTATTAACATACACTAAAAGAATAGAAAATAAAGTCGGAAAAACACCTAAAACAGAATGAAACTTTAAAAACATTCTTCCTTCCCCTTACAGACTGTTCACTTTCTTACAAAATAATTTAAAGAGACCAAACTTGTAATTTTCAGTTAGTTTCACTATCTGACAATAGTCTTTCATCAATTCATTAGGGGAAGAGTATTCATTTGAGTAATGGATCCCACTGACAACCTAGAACAGTTCTCTTGTGGGTTTTTTAACTGTCACAAAAACAACCACCTGGAGAAACCTGCCTTTGTGACCCTCCCAGGAGCAGCTTCCCAAGCTGCTGATGGGTCATGGGTCTTAGACTTTTGCATACTGGGGTGTCACCTTTTAAAGATTAATAACTCCAAAGCAAAGGATTTTTCACTTCAAGGTACAGAGATGTCTTCTCACTTCTTCACTGGCTCAGGGGGCTTCTCATCTTTATCTCTGTTCAAGCATTTTATAGGCTATTACTTAGTTCATCACAAACACCTTTGCTTAAATCTACTCACAAATTAAAACAATCATCTCCCCAAATGCATATCTTTCTCATGAATTAAAGGAATGACTTAAATATAGAGTTCATTTCTATGGCTCAAGTAAGAATAGAACAACCAACTCTTCAACCCTCTGTCCCAATACTCTTTTCACTCTTGCTTTACTGACTTCATCCTGTTGTTCTTTATGTTCACTCACACTTTCTTTACTCTCTCAGAGAAGGGCTAAGCTCTGGAAGTGTCATGTTGCTAAGAAAGAGTTAAACCTGCTTGGAGTCTTTGTCTCTCTCTCTGTAGCTCGTGGTGTTAGATGTTTCAAGGCTGTGCTGGTGAGGGAGGAAGAACTCACAGAAACATCAGAGATTGGAGCACTCGGGCAGTCCGGAATCACAAAAAGACCAGGCAGGATCATAAATGCCCCCTCAGCCCACCTCTCGGTGTAAATCGGGGTGGCTTCGGCCCAAATGGTGCCCATAGCTCTCATCAGGGCCCAGCAGAGATCTCTTCCTGCTCCAGAGAAGTCTGAAGAAAGTAGCTGTTGCAAAACAGCAACCTCTCCTTCCCTCCCTCTTTACCCAGGAGCTGATGGAATCCGGCCAGGCCTCAGGCCACCTGCCCCCCCCAAAAAGGGGGGAGCAGCAGGAGCAGCTCGATGTTACCTGTCTCTCTCTGGCTAAAGGAAAAGGACCCACCTACGGGAAATTCACAGGGCTTTATGTGGTACTTCCCAAAGCTGCAACAAACAATTTCAGTGGATTAAACAGATGCCAATATTCCAGCTAGCTCTCTGATAGGTCCCTGTCTCTTCTAAAGCAATTCTCAGGTCCTGACCTGGAGAATTATTCTACATTCTTTTACAACTAAAAAACTAAACAGTATTAACCCATGACAGGTTGCGACCAACAGTTGGGGTCTGCATCTTTTTCATGGCAAGGGTAGGGGTTAATCTCGTCTTGCCTCCTGATGTTGCTTTTTGGGTTTTTTTCACCTACTGACTCTTTACTCTCTCTTAATTCTTTGCTTTTACCTGGTAGGTTGTCAAGGTCACACTCCACTCTTTTACGATGTGTTTTTGCTCACAAATTGTGTTTAGTCTTGTTCACCCATAGCTTCCACTATTTTTTATTATCCTGGCGTGCTCTACCTGTTGTCGCTAATATTTTCAGTGCTAGATCTGTTTCCTTCTGGATCTAACTTTCACAACTTAAACAAAGGCCTCTCGGAATCCTGGCTCCCGATAAGTGGGCATACCACAACTCTCTACATTCTATGTACCTAAAACAGTCCCAGGGGTTACAGTCACAATTCAGGCTGGTACATTCTACTTCTCTTAGTCTTAGCTGGTTCTTTTTAGGATGTCTCCTTGACATTCACTTGCCCTTCTTTTCCAAGGTTATTTGTAGATCCCTGGGCTGTGAGGTGATTTTCCACTGCTGCCATTGGTGGTTCCACTGGTTCTTTGACCTTTGATGTGTGAGTCCACCCTTTCTTTGCTGTTCTCACTGATGTGTCTGTTGTTAAGAGAGTTAAATACGGACCTTCCCATTTTGGGGTTAAAGTCTCTTCTTTCCAGCTTTTAATAAATACTCCGTCTCCTGGTTGTATCTTATGAATTTTAAACCCCAGTGGTCCTGTTTGGGCTAGCATTCCTTTTTCCTTTAACTTGGTCACATGCTGTCCAATTGCTTGGATATAATTTGGAGTAGATATATCTTCAATCATTATTGATGTTTGGGGTATTTCCTGGGAATATGGCATTCCATAAAGCATTTCATGTGCTTAAAGCCCCGTATCTGCGTTGGGAAGTGTTCTTACGTTAAGCAAGGCTAGAGGTAAACATTTTACCCATGACATCTTAGCCTCAATCATTCATTTGGTTAATTGTTGTTTTAGAGTTTGGTTCATCCTTTCCACCCTCCCAGAACTCTGAGGGTGCCAAGGAGTATAATATTCCCAGGAAACACCCATGGCTTGTGATACCCCCTTGATAACACTAGAGGTAAAATGGGGGCCTTGATCAAAATCAATGGCCTGAATAACTCCAGATCAGGAAATAATTTGTTCCAATAATATTTTAACTACAAATTTGGCAGTGGCCCTTGCAGCTGGGCAAGCTTTTACCCAGTGAGTGTTAGTTGTCTACTAACACTAAAAGATACTTCCATCTACCAACTTTCAGAAGCTCAGTATAATCCACTTGACCCCTCTCAAAAGGCCAGTATGCTATTTTTCTGTCAGAGTTTGTCTCATTACTTTCTTGTTACCCTTCTGACAGGTAAGACACCCTTGTGTTATTTGTTTGGCTATTTAAAAACTCCTAATACAGCCATAATACTTTAAAAAAATGATCACACAAGGCCCTTGTGCCCCAATGAGTGCATTGATGTAATTGGTTTAAAATCCTTCGTGCACAGGCCTTGGGCAAAATTTCTCTTCCATCCAAGAGTAGCCATTTCCCGCCGTTCTTTCTTAGCCTCTAATTTTTTGTATAGGTTCCTCCTCCTGAGAGCTATAAACTTCTGGCTGCTCTTCCCAAAATTCCTGTTATGGCATTTAGCTGAATTGGTGGGGCTTTTTTGTTTGGTTGGTTTTTGTTTTGTTTGTTTGTTTTTGGTTTTGTTTTCGTTTCTGTTTTTAATTTAAAAGCTGTTTTTTTCACAGCCCAGTCAGCTGTGTTATTTCCCATTGCTAAATATCTCATTCCCCTCTAATGGCCTTTTACGTATATTACAGCTATCTCTTTTGGTCTCTTTAGTGCTTCAAGCATTATGAGTAACAGTTCTTAATGAATCAACTTTTTCCCTCTGGTGTTGATCGAACCTCTTTCTTTCAAAATCTTCCTAAAGGTATGTACAATCCCAAAGGCATATTTTGAATCAGTATAAAGAGTCTCCACTTTGTCTTTTAGGAGTTCTAAAGCCTGCTACAAAGCATATAACTCATAAACCTGAGATGACCAACTGGAACTTAATCTTCTCTTCTCTTCTCTTCTCTTCTCTTCTCTTCTCTTCTCTTCTCTTCTCTTCTCTTCTCTTCTCTTCTCTTCTCTTCTCTTCTCTTCTCTTCTCTTCTCTTCTCTTCTCCTTGAGAGGGGCTTTGTACAGAGGTGTCAATCTCAGTCCTTGGGAGGGGGCTTTGATCTCTGTCTGTCACGGTGGTTGTGGAGCAGATGAGGGATCTTCTGTGGGGGATCACCAAAGTTAGCCCAGAAAGTTCCCTTGGCCAAGAGGTCGGGAAATTCATAGGCTATTGTTGTGAAGTAGGGACCGTGCAGCAGGTGCAAGCTTCAGGTACAGAACTACCATTACACTGCTCAAAGCCAGTGTACAGTGGCGTGGTGACACAGGAAATGCACCTGCAGATGATTGGCAAGCATCCACCTTGAGCAGACCAGAACTCCAGTGGGGTTCTCAGATCCTTATGACAATTGTGAGGGAAATGAGGGGAACTTCAGACCGACCCTTACACCAAGTCGGGGGTGCTCAGTGGCCGGTCAGTTTGATGACACTGGGTGTGGCTCTGGACGCTTCCCTTGGAGCATCTCCAAGGCATGGAACGTTGGAGCTGCTCCCAGCCATGGTGTCACAGAGAGGGGAACCTTGGAGCTGCCAGCATGGTGTTGTCCCAGAGAGGGGACCTGGAGGAGACACCAAGGCTGAGCTGGGAGGGAGGCAGCAGGATCATGGAATGCAGGCCCCTGCCCTGCACACACAGCCCAAGAGTGGCAGGCTGGGCATCCCTGGGAGCAGTGTCCAACGCTCTGTCCTGGAGCTGCAGCAGCCTAAGGGCTGTGAACATTGCAGTGGCCGCAGAGCTCTGGGGAAAGGTTCCGGCCCTGGCTTGGGGCTGGGCCAGTGGCCCAGGGAGCAAATCAACTTGCAGCTGCTGCCCCAGAGCAGGGAAGAGCAGGAATTGCTGGCTGGGAGAGACTCTTGCCAGGGGCCTGCAGCGCCAGGACACAGGCCATGGCTGGACACTGCTTGGGGCCAGGGTGAGCTAGGATGTGGGGATGGACTTGTTCCCTGGGAGGGCGGTGGGGCCCTGGCACAGAGTGGGCGGAAAAGCTGCAGCTGTCCTGGAATGGCTGGAAGTGTCCAAGGGCTGGCTGGAGGGAACTTGTTGGCCTGAAGACATGGCATAGTCTGGTCTGGTGTGGCCAGTATAATGTGGGGATTGAAGTGTGAAGGGTTATGTGAAAGTAGGGAGGGGTAGGGTTGGCAGTGGGGGATGGGGTGTTTCAGGGTGTTGGAGTAGAGGGAGGGCAAGCAAGAGGCAGTTTTGGACAGGTGCTGGTGGTTGTAGCAATTGTGTAGCAGGGCTGAGGTGGAGAGGCAGTGAGTTTGGGATGGTGCAGGCAGGCAGGCAGGCAGGCAGAAAGGAAAAAAAAAAAAAAATGAAAGAAAGAGAAAGCAAGAAATCAGTTTTTTTCAGCATCTGGAGCCTGAAATCTGGTGTTTCCTGGCACAGCTGGAGCCCAGATCCAGAAATGCCCTGGTGCTGGCATGGCCTAAGTGTGTCGGGGGCTTTCTCCGAGATTCAGGTGGTTTCAGGGTCCTTTGCTCCCCTGCACAGCTCCGAGCCAAGCCGAAGGAAGAGACGGAGTTCTCAGGTTTAGATTTTTCAATGTTGCATACTTTGTTTATTGTTTCTTATCTTACAATTTTCTTGGAGTCCGACAAGATGTTCGCAGCTGCATGGATTCCTCACGTCTCCCCCCGAGCTGGGTTGTCCTTATCTTTTATACTTATTACTACGTATTTCTTGTTTACAATTTCTTACCAATGTCTATCACTATTACTAAAAAGGTCATCTTTACTTTGACCCAATCCTCACTAACTACTTTGTGCCACGTCAATGCAGCAATGGAGTGAGGGAAGGAGAAGGAGAAGAAGAAGGAGACAATGCCCCAGATTCTCCATCTTGTCCCCATTCACTTCAATGCTAGGAACCTAAAATTACTATTTTCTCATTCTGTGATAAGCTAAACTACTATTTTTTCACATTCTTGTGGCCTGTAAACCTTCTTTCAGTGTAGGAAGTTTTTCCCATGGACTGAAATCAAAGCCAGTGTCTCTCTGAGCTCTGGGCTGGGGTCCCAGAACCCCCTGCCCAGGTCCCTGACCCTGCAGGGCAACCAAAGGAATGCCCTGGACTCCAACATAAGTGCAGCAATTTGGTGGCACAAAAAGACAAACTGTGGCAATTTCCCGGTGCCAGCACTGGCACTGTCCAGATCTGGTCCATTGCTGGTGCCAGGACTCCAGATCCAGTCGTTTGCCATCAGCCAGATCCAGCAATTTCCTGCTGCTGGGGCACACGAGGGGTCTGGCTGGGCAGGAAAGCTGAGCCTGAGCCAGGAGCTTCCCTTGGCTGCAGCAGAGGCTGGGTGTGCAAAGGCCTTCCTGGCGCTGTGCCCTGGTCAGGAGGGATTGTGCCACAGGAGCTGAACCTAAATTTCTTCTCCCAGGCAGCTTTAGGGTAGAGAACATGGAGAAGGCAGAGCTGACTCTCAGCTTTCTGTAGCCCTCCAGAGGAATGCTGTGTGGAAAGCAGCCTGGAAGCAGGCTCGATGTGCCAGAGGTGGGCAGTTGAGAGCCCTTTTCTCCCCTGTGGCCTGAGACTCTGGCCCTTGCTCTTTGCAAGCGCCCTAGAGCTGCCTGCCAAGGGGCCTTTTTCACTGGCGTGGGAGGAGTCCTGTTACAGGGCTGACCTCAAGCTGCTTTTGCATCAGATGTGCCTGAGGAATGGTCATTGCTTGCAGTCTCAGGTGCAGCTGAAAGCACTGAAGGAGGCAGCAGCTCTGCTGGGGGTAGAGTTGTCTTTTTCTTGGTGGGAGTTTGGTTTGGTATTTTTTGGTTTGGTTTGGTTTGGTCTTGTTATTGTTTGTTATTTTTTTAACTTTCCCTGTCAGCTCTGGGCAGAGCTCTGTAACTGCATCTGACACTTGCCTGTGGCACTGTGGAGGTGGCCAGGGGGACCTTCCCCAAGCTGTGTGCACAGCAATGCACATCAGCCCAGGCCGGGGGTGCTCAGTGCCCGGTCAGTTTTGCTGTCTGGCTGTGGCTCTGGACGCTTCCCTTGGAGCGTCTCCAGGCAGGGAATGTTGGAGCTGTCACCACCGTGGTGTCACAGAGAGGGGAACGCTGGGGCTGTCCCGCTCCTGCCCCGGCCCCAAGAGCTCTGCCAGCACCTGGAGGAGACACAAAGGCTGAGCCCAAGGGTGAGAACTGCAGAAGGGGCTGAGCTGGGAGGGAGGCAGCGGGATCATGGAGTCCAGGCCCTGGCCCTGCACAGACAGCCCAACAGTGGCAGCCTGGGCATTCCCGGGAGCGGTGTTCAAAGGCTCCTGGAGCTGCGTCCAAAGGCTCCTGGAGCTGCGGCAGCCTCGCAGCTGTGACCATTCCCTGGGGAGCCTGGTGAGTGGTCAAGCCCCCTGTAGGGGAAGAAGCTTTTGCTGGTCTCCAGCCCGCAGCTGGCCTGGCCCAGCCCCAGCCGTTCCCTGGGGTGCATTCCCTGCTGGCCCCGGGGCAGAAGTCTCAGCTGCCCCTGCTGCTGTCCCTGGGCAGGAGGCGCAGCCCCCGGGGAGCTCTGAGCTCCGTGTGCTGGGCTGCGGCCGAAGCGAGCCAGTGCCGGCAGAGCTCTGGGGAAAGGTCCCGGCCCTGGCTTGGGGCTGGGCCAGTGGCCCAGAGAGCAAATCAACTTGCAGCTGCTGCCCCAGAGCAGGGAAGAGCAGGAATTGCTGGCTGGGAGAGACTCTTGCCAGGGGCCTGCAGCGCCAGGACACAGGCCATGGCTGGACACTGCTTGGGGCCAGGGTGAGCTAGGATGTGGGGATGGACTTGTTCCCTGGGAGGGCGGTGGGGCCCTGGCACAGAGTGGGCGGAAAAGCTGCAGCTGTCCTGGAATGGCTGGAAGTGTCCAAGGGCTGGCTGGAGGGAACTTGTTGGCCTGAAGACATGGCATAGTCTGGTCTGGTGTGGCCAGTATAATGTGGGGATTGAAGTGTGAAGGGTTATGTGAAAGTAGGGAGGGGTAGGGTTGGCAGTGGGGGATGGGGTGTTTCAGGGTGTTGGAGTAGAGGGAGGGCAAGCAAGAGGCAGTTTTGGACGGGTGCTGGTGGTTGTAGCAATTGTGTAGCAGGGCTGAGGTGGAGAGGCAGTGAGTTTGGGATGGTGCAGGCAGGCAAGCAGGCAGGCAGGCAGAAAGAAAAAAAAAAAAAAGGGAAAGAAAGAGAAAGCAAGAAATCAGTTTTTTTCAGCATCTGGAGCCTGAAATCTGGTGTTTCCTGGCACAGCTGGAGCCCAGATCCAGAAATGCCCTGGTGCTGGCATGGCCTAAGTGTGTCGGGGGCTTTCTCCGAGATTCAGGTGGTTTCAGGGTCCTTTGCTCCCCTGCACAGCTCCGAGCCAAGCCGAAGGAAGAGACGGAGTTCTCAGGTTTAGATTTTTCAATGTTGCATACTTTGTTTATTGTTTCTTATCTTACAATTTTCTTGGAGTCCGACAAGATGTTCGCAGCTGCATGGATTCCTCACGTCTCCCCCCCGAGCTGGGTTGTCCTTATCTTTTATACTTATTACTACGTATTTCTTGTTTACAATTTCTTACCAATGTCTATCACTATTACTAAAAAGGTCATCTTTACTTTGACCCAATCCTCACTAACTACTTTGTGCCACGTCAATGCAGCAATGGAGTGAGGGAAGGAGAAGGAGAAGAAGAAGGAGACAATGCCCCAGATTCTCCATCTTGTCCCCATTCACTTCAATGCTAGGAACCTAAAATTACTATTTTCTCATTCTGTGATAAGCTAAACTACTATTTTTTCACATTCTTGTGGCCTGTAAACCTTCTTTCAGTGTAGGAAGTTTTTCCCATGGACTGAAATCAAAGCCAGTGTCTCTCTGAGCTCTGGGCTGGGGTCCCAGACCCCCCTGCCCAGGTCCCTGACCCTGCAGGGCAACCAAAGGAATGCCCTGGACTCCAACATAAGTGCAGCAATTTGGTGGCACAAAAAGACAAACTGTGGCAATTTCCCGGTGCCAGCACTGGCACTGTCCAGATCTGGTCCATTGCTGGTGCCAGGACTCCAGATCCAGTCGTTTGCCATCAGCCAGATCCAGCAATTTCCTGCTGCTGGGGCACACGAGGGGTCTGGCTGGGCAGGAAAGCTGAGCCTGAGCCAGGAGCTTTCCTTGGCTGCAGCAGAGGCTGGGTGTGCAAAGGCCTTCCTGGCACTGTGCCCTGGTCAGGAGGGATTGTGCCACAGGAGCTGAACCTAAATTTCTTCTCCCAGGCAGCTTTAGGGTAGAGAACATGGAGAAGGCAGAGCTGACTCTCAGCTTTCTGTAGCCCTCCAGAGGAATGCTGTGTGGAAAGCAGCCTGGAAGCAGGCTCGATGTGCCAGAGGTGGGCAGTTGAGAGCCCTTTTCTCCCCTGTGGCCTGAGACTCTGGCCCTTGCTCTTTGCAAGCACCCTAGAGCTGCCTGCCAAGGGGCCTTTTTCACTGGCGTGGGAGGAGTCCTGTTACAGGGCTGTCCTCAAGCTGCTTTTGCATCAGATGTGCCTGAGGAATGGTCATTGCTTGCAGTCTCAGGTGCAGCTGAAAGCACTGAAGGAGGCAGCAGCTCTGCTGGGGGTAGAGTTGTCTTTTTCTTGGTGGGAGTTTGGTTTGGTATTTTTTGGTTTGGTTTGGTTTGGTCTTGTTATTGTTTGTTATTTTTTTAACTTTCCCTGTCAGCTCTGGGCAGAGCTCTGTAACTGCATCTGACACTTGCCTGTGGCACTGTGGAGGTGGCCAGGGGGACCTTCCCCGAGCTGTGTGCACAGCAATGCACATCAGCCCAGGCCGGGGGTGCTCAGTGCCCGGTCAGTTTTGCTGTCTGGCTGTGGCTCTGGACGCTTCCCTTGGAGCGTCTCCAGGCAGGGAACGTTGGAGCTGTCACCACCGTGGTGTCACAGAGAGGGGAACGCTGGGGCTGTCCCGCTCCTGCCCCGGCCCCAAGAGCTCTGCCAGCACCTGGAGGAGACACAAAGGCTGAGCCCAAGGGTGAGAACTGCAGAAGGGGCTGAGCTGGGAGGGAGGCAGCGGGATCATGGAGTCCAGGCCCTGGCCCTGCACAGACAGCCCAACAGTGGCAGCCTGGGCATTCCCGGGAGCGGTGTTCAAAGGCTCCTGGAGCTGCGTCCAAAGGCTCCTGGAGCTGCGGCAGCCTCGCAGCTGTGACCATTCCCTGGGGAGCCTGGTGAGTGGTCAAGCCCCCTGCAGGGGAAGAAGCTTTTGCTGGTCTCCAGCCCGCAGCTGGCCTGGCCCAGCCCCAGCCGTTCCCTGGGGTGCATTCCCTGCTGGCCCCGGGGCAGAAGTCTCAGCTGCCCCTGCTGCTGTCCCTGGGCAGGAGGCGCAGCCCCCGGGGAGCTCTGAGCTCCGTGTGCTGGGCTGCGGCCGAAGCGAGCCAGTGCCGGCAGAGCTCTGGGGAAAAGTCCCGGCCCTGGCTTGGGGCTGGGCCAGTGGCCCAGGGAGCAAATCAACTTGCAGCTGCTGCCCCAGAGCAGGGAAGAGCAGGAATTGCTGCCTGGGAGAGACTCTTGCCAAGGGCCTGCAGCGCCAGGACACAGGCCATGGCTGGACACTGCTTGGGGCCAGGGTGAGCTGGGATGTGGGGATGGACTTGTTCCCTGGGAGGGCGGTGGGGCCCTGGCACAGAGTGGGAGGAAAAGCTGTGGATGCCCTGGAATTCCTGGAAGTGTCCAAGGGCTGGTTGGAGGGGAGTTCCTGCCCAGAAGGCATTGATGGGATGGGATGGGATGGGATGGGATGGGATGGGATGGGATGGGATGGGATGGGATGGGATGGGATGGGATGGGATGGGATGGGATGGGATGGGATGGGGCAGTGTAATGTGGGGATTGCAGTGTGGAGATGCTGTGAAAGTTGGGATGGGTAGGGACTGAAATGGGGGGAATGGGGTGGTTTGGGCTCTTGGAGAAAGGGAGTAGAGAGAGAGAAATCAAGAAGCAGTTTTTGAAGGCTGCTGGTGCTTTTAGGAATTTTGGGGCCTGGAAGTGTCTTGTGGGAGGTTGCTGTGAAATTGGGAAGGCTGAGTTCAAGGTGCTGTGCTGTGCAGGGCTGAGGTGGAGTGGCAGTGATTTTGGGAGGGTAAGGACACGTGCTCCCAAGAAAGAAAGAAAGACATGAGAGAGAGAGAAGGAAGGAAGGAAGGAAGGAAGGAAGGAAGGAAGGAAGGAAGGAAGGAAGGAAGTGAAGTAGGAAGGAAGGAGTAATGAAGAAGTTCATCCTTCCTTCCTTCGCTTTCCTTCCTTCTTCCTTCCTTTCCTTCCTTTCCTGCCTCCTTCCTTCCTCCTTCCTTCGTTCCTTCCTTCCTTCCTTCCTTCCTTCTTCCTTGAAGCAAGTAAGAAGGTTTTAAATGGAGCTCTACATGTCTTATTTAATAAGCAACAAAGTTGAATTTAGCAGCAATGTAATTCTATTTAAGTAGGATTTTATAATCAAACATATATAAAAAATTGGGCAGTGATTAATTAAAGATAAGTACTGTTTAGATAAAGCATAAGCAAAACTGACCAGGGTACGGAGGGAGAGTTTCTCACCCTACCTCATGTACTGTCATGGGTTAGTACAATTTGGGTTTTTAGTTATAGAAAAATGTAAAATAATTCTCCAGGTCAGGACCTGGGAATTGCTTTAGAAGAGACAGAGACCTACCAGAGAGTTAGTTAGAATATTGACATCTGTTCTGACCACTGACATTGTTGGCTGTGACTTTGGGAAGTACCATATAAAACCCCTTGATTTCCTGTAGGTGGGCCCTTTTCCTTCTTCCTTTGGCCAGAGTGAGACAGGTAGCATCGAGCTGGGCCTGCTGCTCCCCCCCTTTTTGGGGGGGAGATGGCCTGAGGCCTGGCTGGATTCCATGAGCTCCCGGGTCAAGGGGGGGGAAGGAGAGGTTGCTGTTTTGTAACAGCTACTTTCTTTAAACTTCCTTAGAGCAGAGAGGGGTCTCTGCCGGGCCCCTGATGGGAGCTATGGGCACCATTTGGGCCAAGGCCACCCCAATTTACACCGAGGGGTGGGCTGAGAAGGCATTTATGATCTCGCCTGTTTGTTTTGGGTTTTTTTTGTGATTCTGAACTGCCTGAGTGCTCCAATCTCTAATGTTTCTATGTGAGTTTTTCCTCCTTTATCAGCTTGGCCTTGATCATCTAATACCACGAGCTACAGAGAAAGAGAGAGACAAAGACTCTGAGCAGATTTAACTCTTTCCTAGCAACATGAAGCTTCCAGACCTTGGCCCTTGTCTGAGAGAGTAAGGAAAGACAGAATGAACATAAAGAACAACAGGATGAAGTCAGTAGCAAGAGTGAAAATAATATTAAGACAGAGGGTTGAAGAGTTGGTTGTCCTATTCTTACTTGAGCCATGGAAATGAACTCTATATTTAAGTCATTCCTGTAAATCATGGGAAAGATAAGCATTTGGGGAGATGATTGTTTTGCATGTAGATTTAAGCAAAATTGTTTGTGATGAACTAAGTAATATCCTATAAGATGCTTGAACAGAGATAAAGATGAGAAGCCCCCTGTGCCAGTGAAGAAGTGAGAAGTTATCTCTGTACCTTGAAGTGAAGACTCCTTTGCTTTAGAGTTATTAATCTTTAAAAGGTAACACCCCAGTATGCAAAAGTCTAAGACCCATGACCCATAAGCAGCTTGGGAAACTGCTCCTGGGAGGGTCACAAAGGCAGGTTTCTCTGAGTGGTTGTTTTTGTGACAGTTTAAAACCCACAAGAGAACTACTCTAAGTTGTCAATGGGATCCATGACTCAAAAGGATACTCTTCCCCTAATAAATTGATGAAAGACTATTATCAGATCTGACTGAAAATCACAAGTTTTGTCTCTTTATGCTGTTTTGTAAGAAAGTAAACAGTTTGTAAGAGGAGGGAAAAGTGTTTTTGAAGTTTCATTCCATTTTAGTTTTTTCCAACTTTCTGTTTTTCTATTCCTTTAGTGTATGTTAATAAACTATTTGTTAATTTTAAAGTTAAGCCTGCTTTGTATTTCTCCTAGTCTCTCTCTCACAAAAAGAGTAAGTACCAAAACCAAAATTTAGTGAACGTGAAACCACTACATTGAGTAGTGTTTTTGCCCAGTTTAAAATTAAAACTATGACACCAGGGGAAAGGATGAATTTGTCACTCGGAGGCATGGAAGCAAAGGTCATCTGTTGTATCCTTTACAAACTAGAGGCCAAGCAGCCAAAAAGGACAGACGAGCCCTAGGATCCATTAGATCACCTCCCACCCCCTTATAGGCAACCTAATCAGCCCGTTCAACCCCAAGCCCCCAAGGGTCCTCCTGTAAATGCAAACGCACCCCCTATTCAGGAGGAGCCAGTAGCACATAGAACTAGAGGTGGGGGGACGGGGAGAAGTGATGATGGGGATGGGGAAGCAAAAATGGAAGATGGACTATACCTGCTTAGAAAAGTTCCAATGGCTGGTCCCACCTCTGGGGATACGAGATCCAGGTGTTTTTCCTGTCACCAAGAAGGACATTTACAAACTTCTTGTCTAACCTCCAGAAGTACAGGACCCACTTGTTTTTATTGCCACAAAAGGGGACATCTACAAAAATTCTGTAGAAAGAGGCAGCAAGATGAGAAAATGTTTCAAGAAGACTAGGGGGGTCAGGAGCTCTGTTTAGTGAGGACTGACCACCTAGAAGAGCCCTTGATAAAACTGAAAATAGGTCCTCAAAAGGAATAAATCACATTTTTGGTGGACACAGAAGCTACTAGGTCCACAGTAATAAAACTACCACAAGGATGTGAAGCAAATCGTGAACGTGTCCCAGTAATTGGGGTTAAAGGAGAAGGTTTACAGGTTCCTGTAATTAAAAATGTGTAGATTGGATCGGATAAAAAAATTTGGACTGAATGATTTGGTATTAATGCCAGCTGATAATAATTTATTAGGAAGAGACTTAATAATAGCCTTGGGGATTAAAATAACACCCTGTGAAAGAAAACTTAAAATCTATTCTTTAACAGAAGACGATAATTTTGAGATTAGTGACACAGTGTGGTATACTGGTGAAGAAGGAAAATTAAACATTCAGCCCGTTAGCATTGAAATACAGACCCCAGAAATCCCCATTTGAGTAAAACAATATCCGATAGCACTGGAAGGTCGGAAGGGATTGAAACCGGTAGTTGAGAATTCAGTACATCAGGGGATGTTGGAGTCCTGTGTGTCACCACATAATACCCCCATCCTGCCCGTAAAGAAGCCTGATGGTAGCTACCGACTAGTCCAGGATCTCAGAGTGGTAAATCAAAGAACCATTACCCGCTTTCCAGGAGTAGCTAAGCCAGATACCTCCTAATTACATTTGGTACAGTGCAGTGGATTTAAAGGATGTCTTTTGAATTTGCCCTCTGGATGAGGGCAGTAGGGATTGCCTTTGAGTAGGAGGACCCAGATACAGGTAGGAGAGAACAATTAAGGTGAACGGTGCTACCGCAAGGTTGTACAGATGCACCGAATCTTTTTGGGGAGGGCGTTAGAAAATCTTTGGAAGTTCTTTGAGTTACCCAAAGGAATTAAGCTGCTACAGTATGTAGATGATTTGTTAGTAGCAAGAAAAACTGAAGAGGAAACGAGAAAGGGTATTATTAAGCTTCTAAATTTTCTGGGAGAAAATGGGCTGAAGATATCAAAGTCAAAATTGCAGTTTGTAGAGTCAGAAGTGCGGTATTTAGGTTATTGAATTAGTAAGCAAAAGAAAAAGCTAGACCCTGAAAGGGTTTCAGGAATATTGAACATGAGACCCCCAAAGTCTAAAAGAGAAATAAAGCCGGTTTTGAGTCTTTTGGGTTATTGTAGGCAAGAGATAGAAGGGTTTAGTAGACAAGTAAAATTTCTAAATGAGAAATTAACTACCAATTGCTTGAAATGGACTGAAAGTGATCAGCAAAATTTTGAGCAAGAAGCCCTACTGCAAGCTCCTGTACTGAGTTTTCCCAATTTAGACAAGCCTTTTGAAATTATTTGCTAATACAGTTGATCAAACAGCTTAGAAAGTATTGACTCAAGATTGGGCAGGAAGCCAAAAGCCAGTAGGATATTATTCCAAATTTTTGAATCCAGTTAGTAGGAGTTGGCCAACATGCCTGCAAGCTCTGGTAGTCACTGCTGTGTTAGTAGAAGAAGCCCGAAAAGTAACCTTTGGGGCACCACTGGAAGTGTACATCCCCCCCCAATATTAGGGGAATCCTTGCTAAAAAGGCTGAAAAATGGTTAACTGATAGCAGAATATTAAAATATGAGGCTGTCTTTATAGTCTCCTCTGAATTAGAGCTGAGGGTGACAAATATACAAAGCCCCACTCAGTTGCTTTACGGGGACCCAGGGGAAGAATTAATACATGATTGCACAGAGGTCATGGAGTTACAAACAAAAATATGCCCATATTTAAGGGAACAAGAATTAAAAACAGGAGAAAAAATATTTGTAGATGTCTCATCCTGAGTGATAGAAGGAAGAAGGCAATCTGGGTATGCCATAATTAGTGGAGAAAAACTGAAAGTGAAAGAATCTGGTCCCGTTAGCGTGTCCTGGTCAGCACAAGCCTGTGAACTCTATGCATTATTCTGTGCATTGCTGTTATTAAAGGATCGAGAAGGGACCATATACACCGACTCAAAATATGCCTTTTGGGTAGTGCATACATTTAGAAAAATTTGGAAAGAAAGGAGACTTCTAAACACTCAAAGTAAAGGATTAGTGCCCCAAGGATTGATAATTCAAATTCTTAAAGCTTTGATGAGTCCAAAAAAGCAGTGGTTCATGTGAATGGCCACCAGAGAGAGAGAGGCATTAAAAGAAAAGAAACAATTTGGCTGATGATGAAGCTAAGAAAGCTGCCCCGAGGGAAAGCAGCAATGTAATTATGACTTTTCAGGAAGCAGGAACACAAAATCAAACACCATACTTTTCTTTAGCAGAAGTAGAAGCCATGAAAAACCTAGGAGCAACTCTAAAAGAGGGACAATGGATTCTGACTGACGAAGCCACAATTCGAATGGCAGAAAAAGGCTAGACTCATGCTTCAAGGGTAAAAGCACCTATACCAAATAAAGATTGGTAAATTATTTTGACACCAGGAGACCTGAAAGTAAAATTAAAAACTACTTAAATTTTATTAAACCTTTTTACTGAGGTTCAAAACACAGTTTAAAGTAAAACTGTAATTAATCCACAACATGGCTGAAGAGAGTATTTGGTGCCCAGAGGTTATAGCTCATATGGAAAATTGTTTTCGACTGTGGATTTCACATAATGCTGCAATACATTTGGTGTGCCACCCACATATTGAAAGAATAACCCAGCCCGTGGATATTCAAGATATCCTCAGCACAGAAAGGTCAGAAGCTGCCATCCCGCAGAGAGAAGTTTCCATGTTTCAGCAAGGTTGCTGCAAACACGGTCATCAGTGTGAGCGGTGTAAAGCAGCGACCATGAAGTGGCTGAGACAAAGCCATTGGCACAGAACAACTGTACCTTGGGACCAAAGAGATGTAGATTTTATGATTAATTGTATATGATGTTTTACTAGAGTAGAGCAAGACTTTAGATTGCACAAATGTGTTTTAGCAGATCGACATTGATACTTATATAATAGAAGATCAAGTACAAAGAGCATTTATTTATTTAGTGTATCACATGGAATGATTAGTGGCTTTGAGAACACTGCAAGAACAACGAAGGATAATAGAAGTAAGATGTGGATATAGTAGGATACCCAGAAACAACAGAAAAAGATAAATTGTCTTGCTTAACCTGTTCAGGTTATAAAACTCCTTTGATAGTTAACAATTAAAGGTTTGTGTTTTTTAATTGCAACTAACTTTAATTTATTAGAAAAATTAGCCATTCTAGATTGGCTGTTGACGGCAACTCCATTGAGTTTGGAGGCAGAACAATGCCGATGGGAAGGGATTAGACACTTCCTTGATCAATGCGAACAGCGTGAATGGATTGAAAATCTTTTAAGAGGCCCTCAATGACTAACACTAACAGATTTCATTGAGGAAGTGCGATTCTAGAACAAGAGACTGGAAACACTTGTTACTAAAATAGTCCTAGAACAAGTAACACACTGGGAGTGTACTAAGCATGGCTTAGAGTGTTGCCCATGGGTTTGTGTTATTTGTACACTTTGCCTTAATTTGTGGTGCAGAGCAACAAGAGCAGAAGAAAGAGAGAGACAATTGATTTGTTACACTTGCTTAGATGGTGTGCAAGAACAGTTAATTTTAAAAAGCTTTTTCAGTGATTTTTTTGGAACACCTTTGAGATATTAAACTGGAACCCTTTAATGCAGCAGTTTGATTAACAGGAAATTTAGACCAACGACTTTGAGCGGGTAAGAGAGCAAACTATTCATATCATTATAGACCAGTGTAACATAATTAACAGTTGCTGTGGAGAAGGAATTTGTGTGCCACGCTATAGACACATTTCTTACATGAATTGGCATTGCGAATGTGCCTATTGGTGGTGATGAAAACTTAATAATTATCCCCAACTTCGGAGCAAAATCTACCAACAAATCAGGTTGTTAACTGAAGTAGTTAAAAAGCAAATCTTATTGTGGTTGGCACATCTCCAGAGCTTTGGTGGTTTAGACTAAAAGAAGAAGTAGATGACTAACCCAGGGAGAGAGAGAGAGGGCAGTGCTGTGAGAATTGTGAGTAATCTGTGCCATCCCTGAAACAAACCTGAGGCCAAGGGTACCAGTAAGACCAACTGCACCAGTGACTAGATCCCAGGATATAAACTTTGCTGCCAAGAATACCAACATCTTGGCCCTTGGCTGCAACCCAAAGACCCTTGAGGACAGTAGAAAGCCAAAACTCCTGAAGATTATTTTCACTGTTTGTGGTGATGCCCTTGGCAACTGGGCAAAACTATGGAGCCACTCTGGACAGAGTCCATGAGAGAAGGGAATGAGCAATGCAGGAACAAACAATAATAAAACAAGCAGCACAAGAGTGGGCAATGAGAGAACAATCAATGCAAAAACAAAGTCCCAATAATGTTGATCCCTGTAATAAATGCCATCACTCCATGTGGGTCAAGGACAAGATGGAATTTGTGTTCATGGCACATCCACATGTTCGTGCTGCCTGCTACGATTGCAGCAATTTTATAGATATTTGTGTTAAAAATAGAAATATGGATTGGGTAGGGAAAAATATAGGATTTAATGGATGAGCTCCTTATCCTTACAGTAATCAAATATGTCCTCAATATGAATGTCCTCAATTTTTTTGTTTTGAGAAAGATGAGAATGGGAATGATCTAAGTATAGGTATAGGAGGTACAGCACTAAGGAGAAAAGAAGAAAAACTAAAAGAAAGTAGCGAAAGATGTAAAAAAACCATAGGGAAAGAATTAAAGGAACTGGATAAACTGTATGAACAATTCAAACAGCAGTATAGCGACCGGGATTTGACAACCTCAGGTAAGAACCTTTTTGCAGCTTTGATGCAAGAAATTGCTACGGAATTAGGATTATCCAAATGCTGGATCTGTGGGGGACTTAGAATGGCTGAAAGATGGCTGTGGAGAGGTGAGAGTCTAGCTCCAGAACCATTTTTAAAATGGTATCATACTCAAATTTCCAAGACATTATAACGACCTGAAGGATGGATTTTGAGTCATCAAGTAATTGGAACAGTTTTTGTAACTTGAGAAGGATAGGAAATATAATGAAGTTGTAGAATATACTCCTTGTATACCTACTTTAGTAGTTAATTCAAACAATAAAACTAAGACCTGGCAACAAAAAATTTTACCGAATATTGGGGAATAACAAAGGAAATGAATTGTGAGTGGAATAATCAAACTGATTTGTGCTGGCATAAAAGTTCTGGAGCTAAGCCCTACCAATCAAAAAAAAAGACCTAAAATCCTATTGGGAACAAGCAGAAAAAAAAGATAGTAAATGGAAAGCCCTTGATGGAATATATTGCATTTGTGGGCAATGAGCATAGAGTGAATTACCTCAAAAGTGGGAGGGAACCTGTACCTTAGGAGTTATACGACCCTCCTTCTTTGTCATACCAAGGTCTAGGAGCAATATGCTAGAAACACCACTTGATGAGCCTCTAGAATGGAATAGAAGAGATTTAAACCTCGACTTCCCAAAGGCAGGGGGAAACCAGGAGTGGGAGGAAGACGAATGTCCTGCAGAAAGAATCATTGAATATTATGACCCAGCAACTCGGGCTGAGGGTGGATCTTGGGGATATAGGACCCCAATTTATCTATTGAATCGGTTGATAAGACTCCAGGCAGTAGTGGAGGTTGTATCAAACCATACTTCTGATGCCTTAAAGTTACTGGCCAAGCAGCATTCACAAATGTGAGCATTTGTATATCAAACCAGGATTGTCCTAGATTATCTGTTGGCTGAAGAAGGGGGAGTTTGAGGAAGATTTAACGAATCTGAGTGCTGTGTGGGGAGAGATGATCATGGGGAAGCCATCACAAAACTTGCTGAAGAAATTCAAAGGGTGGCACACGTACCTGTTCAAAAGTGGAATTCTATTCTAAAAACGGATTGGTGGGATAACCTCTTTGGAGGAGCCTGGTGGAAGAAGGTGGGATTTATGCTGTTATGTTCTGGATTAGGATTGTTATTCTTACCATGCATGATTCCATGTCTTACTAGACTAATCCACCCAGTGATACAAGGAATGCAAATGACAGCAATGCCCATTGATCCAGAATTGGCAGCCAAAGGGAAACCAAATTCTTTGATGATATTAGAAGCTAGATCTACTCACACTCAAAAGAAAGGAGCCAAAGAGATGTTGGCTGAACATAAAGAGACTACTCTAGCACAAGAGATGTCAACCAAATTTGAGAAGGAATGTGAAAAGCTTGATGCAGCACAGGAGATGTTAGAAAAATTAGAGGCTGAAATGAGAGAGCGTGAAAACCTGGATTATTGGGAATATAGAAGAAATTGAGATTCAGTTTTAAATAAAAAGCATGAATCAATATGATTAAAAAGAGAAATGGGGGAAATTGTAATAAGTGAAAATGATTCATGCTAATTGTAACTGTATCAATATATTAAAAATATATATTTTAGAAAATGCTTGTTATAAAGTAGTAAAGGAAAAAGTAGATGTGATTAGTGTTACAGTGTAGATGCTTGGCAGATGCTACATGAGAAGAATAAGATACAGGATACAGTTTGAGATAAGCAAGAGTTTCAAAGCTGGATTGGCCAAAGCTGGGACTACTCCAAGGTAGGGAGATGGGCCCTTTGCAGATGTTATGGGATACAGGATGTCTTAAGATAGAACTGGCCTTGAGACGGACAAAGTTGGGACTATTCCAAGGCAGGGAGTTTGGGTGGTGGTTTGATCCATGAAATAATTATTTTTTGGAACATAATGCTTAGTTATGTATAACACAAAACTTAGAGCGTACATGCAACCAGTAAGGTTATTCATAGGATGAGAGGAAGATGATGAGCCTTCATCTGAAGAAGACCACCAAAAAGCCAAGATGACCCCCTAACAACACCTGGAGCATGCACTATGTAGTATAGTGACGTAGATTTTAAGAATTGGAAATAGAAGGAGATTCATGGGAAATATTAATGAATGTGTATTAGCATACAGTATATAAGTTTAAGTTGGATTACTTTGTTTTGTACGTGAGGTAGGGTGAGAAACCCATCTCCGTACCCTGGTCGGTTTTGCTTATGTTTTATCTAAATAGTACTTATCTTTAATTAATCACTGCTGAAATTTTGCATATGCTTGATTATAAAATGCTACTTAAATAAAATTACATTGCTGCTAAATTCAACTTTGTTGCTTATTAAATAAGACAT
>NW_026690247.1:0-80292 GCF_015227805.2 Hirundo rustica
TGGTGGAAATGGCATTTCTGTTCTGATCTATTCTGATCTATGCTATTTTTAATTTCCTTAAGAAAAGAAATATTGACATTCATGATTTTTTCTCATAAAATAATGAATGTTTAAATATTATTTATTAATTAATGTGTCATTAAATGGATTATAACTTTTAAATAATGGATTATAACATAAAAAGAATTTAAGATTCTTCTAAATTATGTGGAAAATGAAGCTATGTGAAAAGAGATATACCATCTGTGTTTTGCATTGTAACACTAATAAATCCATATAAGATTTTTATTAATAACAATAATTATTTTTATTGTTGCTATTTTTATTATTATAATAAATTTTCCAGGTCTTGAAACTGAGATGATAAAGTAAAACCACTTCTGTGTGGTGAGGCTTCAAGATGTAGAACAATATCTGTTTCAAGGATATCCAATTTCTTTGAATTCATAACCGCAAAGCATTAGAAAACTATCTCAGGATATTACTCTAGTGTAACCATTCAAAAAAATATGCAACTGAAGGAATTGATGGATTCATCCCTAAATAGCTTCCTTGTTAATATATTATTCCATTTTTTTAATGGAGTACTTATGCTGAAATAAGCTATTGCACTAGTTGTTTTGTCCTATCCTTAGTTTGCTTAGGTTACACCAAACAAGCTGCACAATTGTAAAGGAAAATTGTAATTAATAATATAAATTATCTGCTACAATTTAAATCACAGATCTTGTAGATAGATAAATGTGAACAATTTCAATAATGAGTAGTATCTACAGGGAAAAAAAAAAAAAAAAATTGTTGCTGTACGATAATCCTTACTTTCTACATCCTTATATCCTCCTGGAATACTTCTATATCCAAAAAGCGGTTTATTCCAAAAGCACATTCTTCAGTTATGTCAGGGATTTTCATTTGTTCTTGTGTAAACTCATACGTGACTGACTCTTTCTCATATTTCTATAGTTTGCAATTTCAAAAGATTTTTGAAGCTTTTTTTTTTCCTAAATCATTGCCCATCAGGAATAAACAATGAACTTTTTGTACCAAGGTCCTCTCAGCCCAATTGTTCTGTTTCAAGCTTAAACAGTGACCACATTGGCACAATTTCCCCACTTCTTTTTGTTCTTCCTAAAATGAAAAAATCTCTTTCCATTCACTGAGCATTGCTGCAATGACCAAACTGCAGATATTTACCTTATCTGGTAAAGCAAAAAGCTCTGCAGTGCAGGGATTCATTGAACCTTTCTTCATGCCACACAGAATGGAAGAGGTCAAGCTGATGTAGTAGCAGTATCATACTTCTCCCAAGAGTAAACTATCCAGCACTGAGACTCTAGTCCCCTTTCTCCTCTTTGAATAATTGATTTGAGAGAAGGAGAGGAGCACCTGCTGATGGGAAGTTACCATCCCTGAAGGTGCAGACCTTGGCCTACTTGGCATAAATGCTTCTGTTTCAGTCTGATTTTGAGAACATTTCTGGAAGAGTCATATACGAAATTGGGAAGAATGTGATATAAAGTGTAAAATATAAGCTTTTTCCTTTTTTTTCTGTCTCACATGAATTTAGTGTTACCCTGTTTTTTCTGAGTTTCTTTATTAGCCTTTTGATTTTCATAAATGGAGTCAGATCTTTTAGTTACTGTAGAATATTAGAGCAGTTTTCTACCTTTCCCACAGATGTAACATAAACAAATCCTTTGTTTTTCATTCCCTGTCCTTTGTTTGCATATTTCTAACCTGAAAACAATTGTAACTGACAATGAGTCTGGCCACTGAGGCTGAGGGTGGAAACCCCAAAAAGCCAATCTTCTGCTAGACACACAAATGTATAAAAAGTAAAAGAATAAATAAAAGGGGTCCTCTCTCGGTTTTCAGCTGTGAGCTGGGATTGAAGGAACTCTGCCTTGCGAAATCTCGTCTGCGTGTGACTGCTTTGTGTGTCTCTGTGACAATTTATTAGTTAAATAACAACAATTTGTGTTTAATAATTTATTTAGAGTTTATTTAGTGTTCAATGCATGTGCTCAGGTTTGCAATAATAGGTGTAATTGAAGAAGCAAAAGACCTTCATATAAGTTCTGAAAAAGGAGTTTTTAATAAAAAACCTTATGACCTCAGGCCATAATCATGGACAGGGAAGCCAGCTGATCATAGTGGCTGCATATAAACAGAGTAATGATTTGGAAAAATTTGATAACTATTGCTTAGATTTCATAATTATTTGTAAATGGCCATGGACCTTGAAATATGTCTTGAACTAGTCTTCCTAAGCACTGAAATTCCTAACTGAATTAACGTTGGCAGCCATCTGTTGGCCACCTGAAAACAAGAAATTATATATTTTCAGGCTTGCATTTAAAGCCTGTGTAAATAACTGATGCCTGCAAATAACCTTCAGAAGCTTCTTTGGGGCTTTGGAGAGGACCATCATTTCTATGTAGAGTTTGTGAATTCGATCTGAAATGATGATTATGGAAAACATGCACCTTTGAGATCTGAGAGTCGTTGAGGTGAGCAATACCATCCTCTAAGCACTATGGTCTATAACCATAGTACTCCCTCTAGGCAGTAAAAAACTACCATACAAAGACATTAATTAGGGATTTTATTACTCTTTGATATTTAATCACCTTCCAACCACTGTTAGTTCTCCTGAAAACCAAGAAAAATCCCACCAGCTAAGCAATGCCAGAAGCATAGGACGCTCCTCTGAGAAACCTATACATCCCTTTCTCTATGGGGAATATGGCAAGTAAGGAGTCTGTGCAAGCATGATTCCTTCAATTTAGCATGTTCTAATGATGTTTTCACCACTTGAAGAGCAGAAACAGCTTGGTGCATCAGTCAATGTACACAGCCTTAAATCTTTCCCTTTTCCTTTCCCAAGTCTTTCCCAACCACACAAGCTATGTTCCTGCACCATGCTGGAGACACACTCTAATATTAAGTTTTTAGGGATTTTTTTTTTTTTTTTTTTTTTTTTTCCAGGAGCTTTCCAGTGCCTGATGGTTAGTACTTCCAAGTATTTGCCTGAGTAATCCAAGAATACTTATACACAATGTCGGACCTGTGTAGCGATGTGGAGATGCATGGTGGTTGCTGCTACCTCTCCCTGAAAAGTGTCTCTTCTCAAGAAGCCGCTCAGGTGGGCACAGAGGCAGTCACTCAAGTCCACACACACACTACAGATAGCTCAGTGAAGAAAGGCAGGAAGGGTCTCCTGTATAGAGATCCAGTAGGGTTTATTGCAGCCACACACGCTGAAGGGTTCCAGGGGCAGAAAGACCCCGATCAAAAGAGTGCCCAGGGTTATGTCTGGGGATCAGGAGCCAATGGTCTGCGGGCACAGGGGTGGTATGAGGGCAGGGCAAAGGGCAATGACCTGTGAGGGCACACCATCAGCAATACCAGTGGGGAAACAGAGAAAGGAGAAACCTCTCAAACTCGAAAATATATGGACAATAGAGGTGGGCAAGGCCAGTGGGCCAATGAGAAAAGCAAAACTGAGGTAGATTAACATAGTGCTGCAGAGCACCATGGGGGAAACCTTTTCCTCACTCTAAGCAATGTGGCATTCTTGAAGCCTATTATAGATTCTTCCAGGACATTGCCCTGGAAGTTCCCCTTATAGGCTCAAGGGCCTCCACTGACGTGATCCTACAGTGGGGAGGTCATCTCAAAGGGTTTGTGCAGCTTCACCTAGAACACAATGCTATGGCAAATGGTAGCTGTGGGTTGGCTTCTGTCTTCTAAGCACTTGCCTGTGACTATTTTTTTTTCTTTCCATTTTGTTTGAAATCTATGTCACATCCCTTGCTATTTCACTTTCTGCTTTCTAAAAATCTAAAAAACTTGTCAGTAAAGCACAGATTTTACATAGATATTCACCAGATCCAAGGTTTACTCCACTCGTAGATACTGACCACCCAATTTAACTTTGGAGCTTTTTGTAGTGACTAAAGTACGCTATATGGGCTTTAGACACAACATTTAAGGTTATGGAAGCTTCAGGTTATGCCTTCTGGAAAACAATTTGAGATGAGGGGATGTCCAGCACAGATTTTTTTCCTCATTTCTTTCACAGGTGAAAACTGACCCTAGTTCCTTGTTTTTACTGAGGAAAATAGTCAGTTTGCCTTTGAGTCAAACACAGGAATGAAATAATATGGTGAAAAGCTAGACTTGAGGACGCTGATCCAAATAATTAATCATCTTCCATAATATTTTTTGTACATTAACAACTGAGGATCTGTCCCCTTCTGCTTACCTTTAGACAAAATGAACTAGTCCTTCCTTCCCTCAGTCAAAAGATTCTGTAGAGTCGTAATAGAGATTGTCTGCCTGCACTCAAAACAGCTAATTCCGGAAGAACGAAGTAATTCAAACTTTTTTCAGACAACCTAAGAAAACTGAGCTCATCTGATTGGCTAGTGATATTTATGAGGAAAAAGGCAACAATCCAGACAATTATTTTCACTTTCTGTAAAAAAAGTGTTTGCAACAATGGCAGCTGATGCTGAAAATTGAATACATCCTTGTAAATATTTAGAAGTGCAGTACAGTAAAACATGTGCACATTTCCAAAGCACATGTCTTTATCATAACTGTGTGAAAGAGAAGCTTTGAAGTCTTCATCATCTCAGCTTTGTACTTACTGAAGCTGCAAATACATTGGCTGTCACTAAAAATGACAGTTTATCAAGACTCCATTTCAGGTAGGCCAGTGAAGCGTACCATTAGATAGTCTGGAGTACAGAAGCTTAGTTTTATTAATGTTCTGGGCACACTACTCAATTCCCACCCCAGCTTCCCCTGCCACTTATTTTCCCTTTTTTTTCAGATTGTTGGTGATGTAGATAGATTCTGCTATATTTATACACAAAAAATTATTTATGTTTTGGACTCTTATTTTAATTTATGGGGAAGCATCCAAAGTCTCAAATCAACACCTACAATTCCCAGCTTTGAAGAAATAAGTGTAATTAAATATTAAAACTGGAATAAGACCAAACTCAGTTCTAGACTGCCAAAGAAATATTAGAAGGTAATAATCTTCAGTCAATTGAAACTGTAAATCTACTTTACAGTAAGCTACATTAACATGTAAGATTGAGATGCCTTTTGCATCTTGCATTTTGATACAGTGTTACAGTATTCAATTTCAGTACCATACATTAATAAGTATTGGGTTTTCTCAGCACAAAACATTTCCATAAAACACAATAAATATAAGAAAATAAATATAAATAAATAAATATAAGAAACCAAAAGTCATTACAGCAAGATAAGCAAGACTTAACAGTGAACACAAGTGCTGAAAGGAAATCATTATAATCTTCAGAGCTCTGGGCTTGATCCTTTTGAATCACAAACTCTCTCCTCACTTGAAGGTGAACAAAAGGTCATTCAAAAGTACTTGTCCAAAACTGGTAGATACTTATTTTATCAGAAAATTTGTGACAACTGTGTAAAAAAACCCCAAAAACCTAACCAGTGTTGAATTTGAAGACTGATGCCTTGATAAATCAAGGAATAGTAACATCTTCTTGAGAAAGAAAACCTCACTCTATTAAGCATTGCTTGAAATAATGAAAACCTCTCCAAAGTTTATTGTAAGAAAGGATAACAGAGTATTCCTTCTGTGGCAGTTTGGCTGGGATACAAATAATTTTCTTCAAATTGCAGATATGGAGCTGTATTTGGATTTGTACTGAAAACAGTGTAGATAACTCAGGGATGTTTTAGCCATTGCTGAGCTGTGCTTACACAGATTCAAGGACTTTTTGCTTCTCACCTCATCCTACTAGAGAAGAGACTTAGAGGTGCACAGGAATCTGGGAGGGGGACACAGCCAGCACAGCTGACTCCATATGACCAGAGGGTTATGCCATACCATATGACATTGTATTCGCATATAAAACTGGGAAAAGAAGTGAAAAGATGGGGATGTTCAGAGGGATATCATCTGTCTTCCCAAGTCACCGTTTTGCATGACAGAACCCTATTCTCTTGGAGATGGCTGAACACCTGCCTGCCAATGGGAAGTGGTTAATCAAGTCCTTGTTTTGCTTTCCTTGTATGTGTGGCTTTTTCTTTTCCTATTAAACAGTCTCAGTCTCAGACCATGAATTCTCTCCCTTCTATCCTTCCAATTCTTCCCCCACTCTCAGTGTGGGTGGAGTGAGCAAGTGACTACCTGGGCCTTAGGATTAGTCTGTGAAATCTCTTAGTTACAGGCTGGGGTGAAACCATGGTTGGAGTGAACCATGACAGTTTCCCTTTGGTGCAATACAGCTTTTTATGTAAAACAAAACCAATCCTGATTCACAGAATTAACTAGGTTGGAAAAGAACTTTGAGATCATCAAGTTCAACCTATGATCTAACCTAACAACTCCTCATTAACTAAACCATGGAACTGAGTGCCACATTCAGTCTTTTTTTATATACGTCCAGGGATGGTGACTCCACCACCTCCCTGAGCAGATGATTCCAGTGCCCAATCACTCTTTCAGTGAAGAATTATATCCTGATGTCTAACCTAAACTTCCCTTGGTGCAACTTAAGACTGTAACTGGAGGCATTTCTCTATGAGACCAGACGACTGCCGATGGCAAAGGAAAGAGCCTGCTCTCTCACTGGGGGAATATTATGTCTTTATTCTGGAGTCCTGCCCTGTTGGCTGGAGCTGTTTCCCAGTGGCTCACTGGTGCCAGAAAGAGGTAGGGTCCCCCCATCCCGGGGCTTTTTCCCTTGGGGGGGATGGGCCCAGAGGCAGGGACAGGCCACTGCCCAATCAGGAACAAGGTGGGAGTGGAACAGAGTTGGGTTACATTCCAGTGTGAGGGATGGGAGCAGCCGATCAGGGAAAAACCATGTGATAACAGTTTCCAAGGGGAACAGGGAATACAATAGAAAAACATTACAAACCTCAGTATTAAAAATGAAACACAATATAAACCCAGTTAATGCATTACAACAGTAACTGTTTTACAATAACTGTGAAAACCTATATGACATAGGGCCAAGTTTACTCTGTAGCAAGGACTACAGATTTAACTCTGTACTTGGTTTCATCAAACAAATCAGGAAAAATATAATTAAAGCCACATGAATTTCTCTAATCAGCCAGCACAGTACATTCTGATCAGCTCAGAGACTTCAGGTTCAGAAATCATAGCAGATTATAAAGGGCACAGGAAGAGAATGGCCAATTGAGAAACATTACCGCTGAAATGAAAAAATACCCACTAAGTCAAGTATTTTTAGAGAGGACGGCAGGAGCTAAATGTGATTTTTTTCTGTGAGGAACAATAGAGGGATTTTTCAAGGAGCCTTACTAATGTACTACCTCCATAAATATTCAATACAATATAGTTGCTAGTAATGTATTTGTAGTGTTAAACTTAACATTTGCTCAATTCTTTTTTTCTTCAGTTCTTTAGCTTTCTCACTCCTCATTAAATAGTATTTGAATACCTCTCTTAGCATTTTCTCTTGCAAACAGCATGACAAAATGTAGAGCTTTCTTGGTATTCTAATCAATGAGATGCAATGTATTTTGCCAGCACAAAGAAAACCTACTTTAATTGAGAATTATTGTTAGCCTCTTCATCCTTTACTGTTGAAACTATGCAGGCCCTTATCACATTAGTATTGCATGGCCTAGAAGAAGGGTAATCTCATCATCAGTCTCTCTTGTTCAGTTCCTGTCACGGCCCTTTTAACATGCTCATCCTTTCCATTTCTTCATGATTTCATTTAATATTCACCTGGGTTAGAATCATAGCAGCAACAAGAATTTCTGAATTAAACAGTTGCTGTATAATCTATTCTAGATTTCTTACTCATGAATTAAGAGGAAATTTTTTTTTTTTTTTAAATAAAGAGTGTCCTTTTGAATTTTTATGGCTGAATAGATGGATACTGAATTTTTATTTTAGAGTTTGAATTTGAAATAAAACAAGTAACCTAAGTCTGTCTTTAATAAATTACCGAGCATGACTTTCTATGTAGTATAATCCTTTAGATACCTATTGCACTCCCACTCCCTCCAGAGACTTAAAGCTGTTTAAATGCTCCAATATTGTTGGCAGTTGCATGCATGCACGTTATATCTTTTCTATTAAATATTTTTGAGATGACAGATAATACAGTTGCTGAGAATAAGAAAAGCTGAATCTTGCTTCCAAATTTACATTGACAATATAAGATCCTTCAAGGGACACAGTAGAGGGCAATGTAGGGAAGCTTATTATTAATGGATGCAAACATTCCCTTTTGAATTATATCATATATTCTCATGTATTTATTTTTGTCATAATAATAAAAAAATAGACACATGAAAAAGTGACAAAAATAATTATAACAATTACCTATGAGGGCTGATAGAGATAGCAAGAGATTTGTCCTTTTCATCTCAAATGGCTTTGATTTCCTAATGGTGTGTGCGCCTATAGACAGACACAGATATTATATAAAATACAAAAGTTCTGTCTATAGGTACAAAGCCTCGCACAGACACAGGATTCTTGATAATTATAGGCAAGAAAATGAACACCTGGATGTTAACAATACAAATAATGCTTTAATTCAAGTTCTCTCAAAGGTCAAGATTATGTCACTAGTATTCATAAAAGTGTTTGAAAAGTCTATTTTCAATAATTGGACTACTTACGTTGAATACTGTCTGCAAGAGAGGAAAAAAAAGATATAGCTAAAGACACTTAAAAATGTTTGCTGCTGGGAATCCCTCATTTCAAGCCATTTTTTCTGAACTTGGTACTCAGGTGAGATGAAGCAGATTCCTTAAAGGACTGAACAGAGCCCTAGGAAACAGTTCAGATTCCTACTTTGCTTGGGATGTTATGTATTTCTTTGAGTACTGTGATGCTTCCATGTTAGACCTAGTAGTTGCAGCATTATTTCTTCAGAGAGTGATGGAGGGAGCAGGATGGAATTAGGAACCAGACATGGTCTGCTGCATAAGTCTTATGGGAATGTGTTACTTCAGGGATGAATCCCAAAAAACCTAATGCTTCTGTAGCCAGCCTGCCTTTTCTTCTTTAGCTTCAGAATTTGTCTTTTGGAGAAAGAGGGAGTACATAAAGGAAGAAGTCAGACAATACTCTAGGGAGTCATGTCACCAAGGAGAAAGCCAAGGAAAGCATAAATATATTGTGAATTGAAACTGCTGGTAACTGATACCAATTACTTTCAAATCCATTTACTGACACCTGAATATCTTTAAAGAGGAACATGCATTGCACTAGGGAAGAAAGATACACAGAACAAAACATTATACTCACACTCACAAAGTAGTAATTTTTATTTTCAGAGAATGACTGTAAAGTATCCAATTTAATATCATGGCACCTACTTTATGTTCACCTGAGCCTATCTAAGAATATAATAGATTCAGAATTTTCATTATTTTTCTCAGCCATATCTTTCACTTTATGCTATTTTACTTGCATATATGGCTTCCAGACTTATTGTTTATCAACTGTGTAATATTTAAATGGCTTGAAGATTACACAGAAAGGGCCTCCTCAAAACTAAATTTAGATGATATTCTGGATATGTAAAACTGTTGATTGAATTCAAATATTTTAGTTTAGTAAGTCGAATCAACTTATATGTCACAAAACATCCTTCTGGCTGTGCTACCAAGAAACGTGGTGAAACTATGAATTCTGTATCAAAGAGCAATGAAAGTAAATAATAAAAGAAACTGTACTAATATAAGCTCATATAATCACTTCAAAATTTATGATCAATTTAACAAGGTAAAATAATTAGATATGATCCAGCAATCTGCACTTGTGATCCAGAAGGCTAGTAGTTTCCCAGGCTGCACATAAAAAAGTGTGACCAGCAGATGGAGGGAGTCTCTTTCCCCCCTTTTTCCTTGCTCTCGTGAGACTCCAACTGGAGGACTGTGTCTGGCTGTCTAGTTCTCAGTACAGGAAATGCATGGACCTCTTACAGTAGATACAGAGAACAGCTACAGAATTTATCAGAAGGCTGTAGCACCTATCCTAGGAAAATAGACTGATAGAACTGAAGGAGAGAAGGCTCTGGGGCGAGCTTGTTGGTTACATGAAAGATGGAGAGACACTTTTTATAAGGGCCTGTTGCGATATGAAAAGGGGTAATGGCTTTTAAAAAAAACAGGGGAGATTTAGGTTGTATAGAAGAAATTATTTACTGTGAAGGTGTTGAGACACTGTAATAGGTTGCCTAGAGAAGTTGTCTAAGTGTTCAAATCCTTTTAAGTGTTTAAAATCAGACTGGATGCGGCTCTGAGCAATCTGGCCTAGTCGAAAGAGTCCTTATCTATGGCAGAGGAGTTGGAACTAGATGATATTTAAAGGTCCTATCTAACCCAAACATTTCTTTGTTTCTATGATTAGAGAATTATTATCTTTGGATTCCATACTAGACAAGATAAACTTCAACCTTTATAGAGCTTTAACTGTATTTGTCATCTTCTGAGGACAACAGAAATTAGTGGAAGAATTAAAAAAAGATAAATAAAAAAATAGAGAAAAAAAGAATGGATGAACATCTGTTATTCCATAATGATTTAAGATCCAAATGTCCATGTGATGGTGGAATATTCTGTCTTTTGGATAAAATACAAGACAGAAAAGATCAAACACTATATGATCAAAAAATATCCCTGGGTCAGTCAGAACTCTTTTGAGCTTTATGTTGTTTTATAAATTTTGTGCTTGGCAGTACCCTAACAAATTCATCAACATATAATGGCCTCTTGGAATAAATACTTAGGCTGATAAATTAACAAAAATCACAGAACTGTTTGGATTGGGACCTTTGGAGATCATCTAATCCAACTCCCCTGCTAAAGTGAATTCACCTAGAGCAGGTTGCAAAGGACTGCATCCAGGCATGTTTTGAATATCTCCAGAGAAGGAGACTCCAAAATGTTTCTGGACAGCCTGTTCAGTGCCCTGTTACCCCCAATATAAAGAAGTTTTTTTGTCATGTTCAGATGGAACTTTCTGTATTTTAGCTTTTTGTCCCTTGCCCGTTGTCCTGTTGCTGGGCACCACTGAAAAGAGTCTGTCCCTATCCTCTTGACACCCACCCTTAGGATATTTGTATGTGTTCCTTTTCTCAAGGAACAGGTGAAACGTGAAAAACATATTTGAGGCACTATTAAAAAGAAAGAATTTTCTAATGCTGTCTATTTTAAGTTTTCTATAATTTTTTTCTCTCCATTCTGACCATTATATATTTGAAATATAATTTTAATTACTATCAAATTATCTCACATGCCAAGAGAGTAATAAAAAACTAATTTTCTTCATAAAGAAAAATAAATCAAATAAACCATATAAATAGCACAAGTAAGTTCTATTTTCATTATACCTTTCCACAGCAGAATTGCACTGAATAAATCATGGATACACTGCTGATGTGAAATCCATTCCTTTCTACCTATTATTTTGTACAGTCTCTAATTCCCTTAAGTTATTATAAATAATTTCTCACCAATAACCTCTCTGAGATTGTAGAAAACTGAGAATATAATGCCATTTATTCTTTTTCCCTTGAATAAACATCTGCCAACACTATATTATGAACTGTTGGTTTTGTCACTGAAGGAATATTCCATTAGCAAACTTTAAAATTATTCAATTTAATAATAATCAAATAATGACATTTTTTTGACAAGCTGAAAATAATACATTTGACAGCATCATTTAATTTTACTAATTTTCAGTGACATGTCCAAAAGCTAAAATAGATTCCAAATGTTGTAGGCTTTGAGTTTACTAAGATGTTTGGTGATATTAATTCAAACTAGGTGTGTTTCATCATCTGTTTATATCATGTGAATTTGAAATAAAACTTGCAGGGGGGGGGGAACCTCAATTCATCCCACTCCCAACAGTTTAATGCCAATGCCAGTAAAGATTCCAGAAACTGAAAAGGGATTGCAGGCCAACAGGGGACCACCTGAAGGGCAGCACAAAGGGGCTCCTGCTGCTCCAGCCAGGAAGCTGGCTTCGCTGGAGAAGCAAGTTAAATGTCTTTATGGAAACACATGTAGAACAGGGATGTAATTTTCCTTGTGCAAAGCATTTGGCACTGTCCTGCATTACATTCTTGTATCTAAACTTGAGAGACATGGGTTTGAAGGATGGACTTGGTGGATAAGGAATTGGCTGGATGACCATACTCTAACAATTGTGGTCAACTATATAATTTCCAAGCAGAGACCAGTGATGAGGCAACACTAGTGAGACCAGCACTGTGTAACACTTTTTTCAGCAACGTGGACAGTGGGATTGAATGCACACTTAGATGGTTTGCTGATGACACCAAGCTTTGTGGTGTTGTAGACATGCTAGAAAGCAAAATATGTCATTCAGAGGTACCTTTAGAGGCTTGAGAGCTGGGCCTATGTGAATGTACTGAAGGTCAGCAAGGTCTTGCATCTAGTTTGAAGCAATCGCAATCACAAATACAGGCTGGCTGTGCAATGGATTGAAACCAGATCAGTGAAGAGCCTTTAGATGCAGTCACTATCTTCACTGATGGGTCAGGGCGAACGCACAATTCGGTCATCACATGGCAAAATAAAAATACTAAAACCTGGGAACAAGATGTTCAAAAAGTTGAAGGTTCTCCCCAAATTGTTGAATTGGCTGCAGTTGTAAGAGCATTTCAGCTCTTTCCAGAACCTTTCAACCTAATCACTGATTCGGCATACGTTGCTAATGTTATTAAGAGAATTGAAGGATCTGTTTTAAAGGATGTGAACAATGACAAGTTGTGTCTTTGGCTCACCTGTCTCTGTCAAATTTTATCACACAGAACTAACCCATACTTTATTTCTCACATTAGAGCTCATTCAGGTCTTCCAGGATTTATGGCAGAGGGAAATGCACGAGCTGATGCATTGGCATCAGCTGCATCTGATGAGGAAAGTGCAGCAAGCATTGAAAATTCTACCTCAGTGCTTGCTGCAACCACCTTGCCTAACACTGTTGAACAAGCCAAACTAAGCCATGCATTTTTTCACCAAAATGCACAGGCAATCAAACGAGATTTTCACATTAGCCTAGAACAAGCACAAAATATTGTACGGGCTTGCCCAAACTGTCAGCAGGTTCAACCTCTCCCCTCTTCAGGAGCCACCAACCCAAGGGGGTTGGAAAGTTTACAAAAATGGCAAACAGATGTTACTAAGTACCCCTCTTTTGGGAAACTTAAAAATATCCATGTCTCTGTTGATACATTTTCAAATGCAGTTTTTGCTTCTGTACATGCAGGGGAAACAGCTAAGCATGTTTGCCAACATTTTTCACAAGCTTTCTCCTATTTAGGTGTCCCCCAAGAAATTAAAACTGATAATGGTCCTTCATATACCTCACAAGAATTAGCAGCATTCCTCAATGGCTGGGGTGTTCGCCATACATTTGGCATTCCTTACTCTCCCACGAGTCAAGGAATGATAGAAAGAACACATCAAACTTTAAAACGCATTTTAGATCAACAGAAAGGGGGAGAAGACCAGGCTGCACCTCAAAAGAGGTTGAATAAAGCCCTGTATGTTTATAATTTTCTGAACAGCTCTGCAGAAGAGCCAGACCCCCCCATTTACAGACATTTCTTAAACAATAAAAAAGCAAAACTAAAAGAGCACCCCCCAGTTTTAATTAAAAACCTAGATTCAGGACAAATTGAAGGACCATACAATCTTATAACATGGGGGAAGGGGTTTGCGTGTGTCTCCACAGAAAAAGGACTCCAGTGGATTCCAGCAAAGAACGTGAAACCATACCACGCATCGAAGCCTGCTGAGACCCCCACATCAGCCAGTACTGCTGCAAACCAAGAAGCAAGCACCCAGACCTGAGCTGCGCAGAATCATCAGGAGAAGATGATCCGCCAAAAGCAGCCCAAGAAAAGACTGAAGTTTTATCATTTGCGCGCGTGCATGTTACTTTTGTTCTTTTGTTTTAGTTTTTGTAGTGAAGCTTTACCTGTAAGTCAACCAAAGACAAATGTCTGGGTTGCTTTGGCCAAGTCTGCAGGCTCTGACACCATCTGTCTATCCGACACAAGCCCTGACAAACCTTTTTCAACCTGTTTGGTTGGGGTGCCCCTTCCAAAAGGTTTTGACAATGTTACTTTTGACAAATACTGGCCGTATGATGATCATCACATATCCCCAACGCCCAGCCAAAAACACCAAACTTATATTGATAATTCTAAAGTTGATAAATCTGACCTCCAAGAGCTAGAAATCCTAGGCTCATTAACTATGAACACCTGTTACTACTTTCATTTCCTGGGAGGAAATGGCCCTCATTTAAATGTTACCCCTTATCACCCAGTTTACGGTAACATGACTTCTTGGTGCAATCAAACTAAGCTTCTCATATATGATGAGCCCCACGCAGATCGTTTTAACAAACTTCCTATTCGATTTCCTAAAGGGATTTGGCTCATCTGTGGAGACAGAGCCTGGCAAGGTATACCTTCAAAAATAGACGGTGGTCCTTGTGCCATGGGACAACTCACAATAATTGCTCCCAGTGTCAAAAAGGTAGTCAAGAAGAAAAGCAGGAGGATTAGATCCTCCTGGGGACATCAATATGAGAGCAACTGTGATAGTGATTTCCATCCTTGGAACTCAGGGGAGTCAATTGTTGCTAGCATTTTCCTGCCTCAGCTAAGCTCCTCAATTGCCCTAAAACAACTAAACAAGTTAGGATGCTGGCTCAGCAAAGAAGTAAATGCCACCTCTACTATGATCAGTGACTTGCTAACAGATGAAGAAGCAATCAGACATGCCACTTTACAAAACAGAGCTGCCATTGACTACCTTCTTCTGGCACATGGACATGGGTGTGAGGATTTTGAAGGTTTGTGCTGCATGAATTTATCTGATCACTCTGTTTCCATTCATAAACAATTGCAAGAATTGAGAGATTTAGCTAGCCAAATTACAATAGATGACCCATCCTGGTTAGACAATTTGTTTGATGGTTTGAGCTTTGCACCTTGGCTAAAGGAACTTTGTAAGATAGGTTTGATCATTCTAATAGTAGTAGTTGTAGTTTTAGTAGCAGTTCCCTGCATACTTCAGTGTGTGAAAAAAGTAATGAGTAAGACAGTGTCTAGTGTTTTAGTTGTTAATAAGAACGGGGGAGATGTTGGGGAGGAAGAAGCCAAAAAACCCTATAAATATGATTGCCTCTATTCTGAGAATGAGAAACCTGTAAGTGAGATAGAATTGAAAGTAAGTTTTGATGTTTGAGATGTATTAGATACTGGATCTCTGGGAAAACAGTTATGTGACCATCTGAAAGTTACCTGCAGCCAGACCCAGAGGTCAAATGGAATGTTCTGTCTCACCCCTCAATGTATGGTTCATCCCACACCTGTACCCCTCCCCTGAAGTATCAGGTATCTGTAACCCCATTGGCCCAAGGCTTGTTCCAGCCCACCTTGAAGACCCCTGATAAGGGGTCCCGGGGGGCTGGACGGTCTCTTTGCTCTTTGCTCTTTGCTCTCTTTCTGCTTGCACCCTTCCCTGAGGACTTTCCTCTCTTGGAATTTCCTCTCCCTACTTCTCCCTTCGCCCACTTTCCTAGGCCTTGCCACGAGCTGCAGCCTGGCAGCTCCGAGCAAGGCCCCCACATCCCTTACAATAAACCTCATCTTCTAAAACCTAACTTCAGAGATCTCTCGTCTACATTCATCTACACCGTCCTGGAGTCCTCAGCAGCAGGAGGAAGTTATTTCTACAACCAGCCCTGAGGGAAAGGACTTGGGTGTGTTAATCTACTGGTTTGAAAGGGAATGAGAAGGAGAAATTAACCCCCACACAAATTCCTTGCAAGGGACTTCAAGTTGGAGTAACAATTTAATAGAAAGATTACAATAAATGCAATGAGACAGAAAAACTAGCCTAAAACCACAAAGTCAGAGTACAACCTGGCTCCTGTTGGTCATGGTGATGGTCACAGTCCAACTAATCAGTGATTGGAGTGCTGTCAAAGTGACAGTTGCAGTCAAAATACTGGTCCTGCGGAAGGTCTGGTCCTCTTCTGGATGTCCAGTAGTGGCGGTGGTGATCCCAAACCCCAAAACATCAAGATTATATACAGGCAGAAATGTTAAGTACTTCCCCGAGGGCAGGGAGTTTCAAAGTGGGATGATGTAGTCCTTGACTCATGGGATATTTTTGGGGTCCTTGGTGGCCAATGCAGCCATCTATCCTGCTAGTACCTATTCAACTCATGGCCCATTAGCAGAGATGACCCCCTCAGAAAGGGTGGGACTGTGCTCCTGCTTCCCTGGAGGGAGTTATCAGGGCTGAGTCATTGATGGGAAGAAAAATAAACATTACCCTACCTCACAGGGTTGCCTCTTTTTCTTCACCTCATTTAACATTCAGCCTGCCTGAGGGTTCTGGTGTGCACTGGGCAGCTGTTGCAAATGACCCACCACTAATAGATCCTCAGGAATAATGTATGTGATTGTAGTATCTGTAGTTCTGTTACACCCATATTGGCACTCTTCCTGTTGTAACCACGACAACTGGTTGACAAGAAATTCAACACTTCCTGGCAATGTGCTTTTTCAGCTTGGAAACCAACTGTACCCTAAGTAGCATCCAAAGATTCATAAGTTCAAGGGAAGTGATTCTGCCCTACTACTCTGTTGTTAAGAGACCCCACGTGGAGTACTGTGTTCAGTGCTGTGACTCCTAACATAGGAAGAACATGGGCACATTGGAGTGAGTACAGAGGCAGGGTACAGAGATGATCAGAGAGCTGGAACATCTCTCCTGTGCTCCAAGAAGACAAATTGAGGGAGTTGGGATTGCTCAGCCCGGAGAAGAGAAGACTTCAGGGAGATCTTACAGCAGCCTTCTGGTACCTAGCAGGGACCTGTAAGAAAGCTGGAGGGGAACTGTCTCTAACAGCATGTACTGATAGGACAGGGGGCTATGACTTTAAACTCAGAGAGGTTTAGATTAGATATTGGAAATAAATTCTTTATTGTGGTGGTTAAGACACAGAAACAGGTAGCCCAAAGATGTTGTGGTTGCCCCATTTCTGGAAATGTTCAAGAAAAGGCTGGATGGGTTTCTGAGCAACCTGGTCTATGATTTTGAAAAGAGTAGCTTCCCAGAGGCTATAAAAATCCCTGTCACATTTGTACAAGGCACAGGACCCATTTATTAATTTTTATGCAAGAAAATCTTATTTAGTACAATTCTTCTGTAAATACTGGAAGATATAAGGCATTATTAAAACCCCATGGAGAATGTAAGCATTTTAACAGAAATATGTTGTTTTGCCAAGGGCATAGATCCTCCAGCAGAAGTCTGCACCTTTAAAAAAATCTCTCGGATGTAGACATTTAAATATCAGAAAAACAGCTTAAAAATCTAAGGATGATATCTCTTCAGTCAAGTAACAAATGCATGTCAGTACATGAGGTACAGATAAGCAGATCTAGATGAAAAACATTTAGCTGAAATTGTCACGTGAACAGGATTAAAAAAATAAGATCCAGAAATATTTTTGGTCAGCAGAAAGTACAACTAGGAAAAAAGCTAAATTTCAAAGCATTACATCTGAACTAAGAATTCTGATAGAACAATCCTAATGATGTGATTGGGAGTAACAAAACATTCATTTTATAAGTACATAGTAAAGTATATACTACTGAGAGAAATCTGTGTCAATCACAGTGGAATACCACCACAGCAACACAGCCAACATCATGCACTGAAATTGACATTGTGACTGAGTTAAGGAACAAAAGTATTTTCCTTGCTTGTGGTGGTGCAGAACTGTTTTATTAGATTTTTGTAAGAAGTTTATGTTATGGTTCGTTTCACTGTATCCCCAATTCTGTATCCCTTTTGTGTTGTCTGTATAATAAGGTATTTTGTGTCAATCATCCCATACCTCACATGACATGTAACATCCCCTCTGCCCCAACCCCCCTCTCTGGGGCAGCTTGTCAATCACTCCTGGGGTCCCTCCCGGATTGTGAAATCTCCGTGAGAGAGCTTCAGGTGATAGGTAGCCTGGGGGAAATTCCTTTGGCTCTGGATTTTAGTGGTCCAGGGCTTGGGGGTGGGCACACCTTGTTACCCCCTGAAACCCCTGATTTGTTGTCTCGTTGTATCCTCCCTGGGACCCTCCCCCGCTTATAGGGGATAGGAGGGAGGAAGAGGCTCTCTCAGCCACTGGGTTCTCAGCCTGGAAGCTCCGAGCCGCTCGCCTCGGAGCTTGGAGATCTCTGCTAATAAACATCCTTTAACCTGCTAAGCTGAGAGCCAGCCTTTTCTCTTCTGCTGCTGTTGACTGTCACCTTTGGGTCCAGCTGCCAAGCCGAGAAGCCAAAACGAACTGGAAACTTTGTGTCTGTGTTGACCCGAGCTAGCTGGGGGTCAGCTCCCACCCGGAGCGGGGACACAACTGGACACAATTGGTGCCCGACGTGGGGCACACCACGCCGGCAGAAGCAGCTTGGACCACGTGGAGCACGGCTCCACGGTGACAGAGCGTCCAGCGCCCACGCAGGGACCCCCGGAGACGAGGCGGACCCTGCGAACGGACTGGGGCTGATTTAGCCCGAAGAACAGTCTCTGGGCGTCACGCACCCCTGTGAAATTGACTTTTAAACAAGGCAAGTTCCAGGGGAAAGAACGGGAGCTTCGAGCCCCGACCGGAGTCCTTCTTGCAGCAGAATATCCAGACCCACGCACCCCCCAGGCACAGGAACAGGTAAGTATACCCACAAAGGGACATACTTACTGGTTTTAGGGTTCCCCCGAGGGAGGGGGATCTATTGGGGAGGAAAAAATCCTCCAAAAATAGCTGCGCAGCTAAAGGGTTAAACCTCCTGTGATTTTGAGCGAACGGGGTCCGCGGGGGGAGTGCTTTTCATCTGGGTTTGGGTTCAAAAGCAACTTAGTATCGAAACATGGGCGGGGAAAGCTCACGATTGCTCAGAAAAGGTTGTATTATAATTATGCGTCAGTAGTTAACGAGGCCAAATTGAAAATCTCAAAAGGCGAGTTAAGAAGTTTTGTTCGCTGGGTTCATGTGCATTTTCCCCAAGTCTCTCCGGACAGTCTCTGCAGCCCACATTTCTGTGGCACTGTAGAAAAGAATTAATTAGGTTGATTCAAACTGGGGACAAAAAGGCTACAAAGTATTTTACTGTAGCAATGAAGTTAAATTCGGCAATTCAATTTCAAAAGGGAATGCCGAAAGAGCCCAACGGAGAAACGTGTTCTCCCCCTCCTCCCCCTCCTCCCCCCACCTCTTTTCCCCGGTCCCCATGTCCCCGGGAAAGCGTTCTCGATGGAGCGGCAGGGGTCCCGCCCGCCCGCTCTGCCTCCAGGGCACCCCAACCTCCACGCCCGTGCTGGCCCGGTGGAGCCGGGAGGGAGGTCTCAGGCAGCACTGGCCATGCTGCACGGGACAACCCTCCCTCCCCGCTTTTAATCGGGTCCAGGTCCGCGTGGTCCTCTCGGGGTTCCCAAGATGGCGGAGACCGCATGGCGGGGGACTCCCCCGCCCCCTCAGCGCTGCCCACCCCTCCCTACCCCGGTGACGTGGTGCCCGCAGCGCGTGACCCCGCCCACCCCAGCCCCGCGCCGCGCGGCCCCGCCCCCACCCCACGTGGCTGCGCGTGCGCACTGCGGCACCCCTTCTCACCCGCAGCCGCCGCGCCGCCGCCCGCCCCGGAGCAGCCCGGTCCCGGTCCCGCCCCGCCGGGGCTCGACCCCGCTCCCCCAGGATCCCCCCTGCCCCCCCACTCCTCGATGATGTCACCCCCCGGGCAAGCCGCGGCCCTTGCAGGGACTCGGTTGCCAGGCAACCAAGTGCCTCAGGGCACAGGCGTCCCAGCTCCCTCAAACCCGGAAGTGCCCGAGCAGAGAACGGGAGCAGAGACAGCTGCCAGCTCCTGCTCCATTCCCACCCTTGCCCCTGTTACCTTCCGCAATGCCCGCGGTAGTAACAACAGGGCAGAGTACCACCCATTTCCCCGACCCACCATCAAAGAGATCTGCAAAGCTCACAGGATATATGGCCGTGATGGACCATATTTCAGAGGGCTTCCCAGAGCAGATCTCTCTGCAGAGGAGGTAGTGCCTGCTGATTTAAAGTACCTGTTTTCTTGCTTGCTGAACTCAACAGAGTACATCCTATGGGTCACAGCTTGGAAAAGGCTGCTCCAGGAGGCCTTACCAGGGCTCCTCAACCATGTTAACACCAGAGTTGATGCTCAGGGAATCCCTCTCACTCTCGACCACCTGGCTGGGGAGGGGCAGTGGGCAGAAGCCACTGACCAAGTGGTCATTCCTGTCCAGTGCCTCCACGTAGTGAGAGAGACAGCCCTGACTGCATTCTTCAGCATGCAAACACAAGGTCCTGCGATTTCTTATTCGAAAATCAGGCAGGACCAAAGTGAGTCTTTCACAGATTTTGTGGAAAGGCTGTCCCGAGCTATTGAAGTTCAGGTCAAAAATGAAATAGCTCGGGAACACATTTTATCGGAGATTGCGTTTTCAAATGCAAATGATTTATGTCGTGCTGCAATTTTAAGTTTACCCCTACACCCCAAACCAACCTTACCAGACATGCTTCAGGTATGTCACGTAAAGGTGCCTTTTATGAGCTCCTCTACAGGTCCACGGCCCAAACCTCATCAAGTTGCAGCCATGGAAACTGAAGATTCCCGAAAAACACCGAACACCGGGAAGAAGCATTCTGCGCAAAGCTCCCAGAAGTGTTTTTTGTGCGGGAATTTGGGGCATTGGGTTTCCAAATGCCCCCTCAAGAAAGAAGTAGAGGACCTCAAAAACAAAAAAGGGGAAGGGGAAGGGGAAAAAGGGAGAGGGTTTAAACCCTCACAAAAAAACTGGTGAAAGAGCGCAGGTCCGCCCTGCGTGAGGAAAAAAATGGGGTGGACCGGGCAGAAGGGGAGGGGAAAGGGAGCCAAGGGAAAAAGAAGGAGAAGCTGCAATGCCCCATTCAGGGTGGCAGCAAACATAACACACTGGAAATGACTTACACGGACCATGACGTGGCACAACCAATTTTGACAACCAATTCTAAATATACCCCCTACAGGTTGCAGCTCACGGAGGGTTTGCACCTGAAAGACGACAACTGGAATTTTGTGTCAGTTGACAACAGTGAGCAGGGTACCTGGCCAAGGGTCAAAGGTAAGCTTATCGTTGTGGGGGACTGCAAACACACCCCAAAAGAGATCGAAATTCTTCCAGGAACACTTGATAACAATCCTGGAAAATTCGTTCTCTGGCTACGCTGCACTCACCCACCAACATTCCTACCTAAAGGGCAGACAGTTGCCCAGATCATACCCACCTGGGAACACCTGGAAGAAGACAACATACCAACAGCTTGTCCCGTGCACAACATCACAGAAGTGAAACCCCAGGTGGGATGTGAGTTACAGGTGGGTGATGAGGCCATTAACATCACAGGCCTGCTCCACACGGACATGGACGTGACTGTAATCCCAGCCAAGCACTGGCCGTCACGTTGGGCCTTGGAAAACGTGGCAGGACACGTGCAAGGAATAGGGGGAATGCAATTGGCCAAACAATCAAAGAGTGTGGTGCAAATTAAGGGGCCAAAAGGGCAGTTGGCCAGTTTACGCCCTTTTGTTTTGGATTATAGGGAACCCTTGTTGGGGAGAGACCTGATGGCCCAGTGGGGAGTGACGATTAACATCCCAGACCCCCCACAGGATTTTTGGGCGGCGGTCGCTGAGGAGCGCCCTACCCACAAGCTGAATTGGAAAACAGATGCACCAGTGTGGGTTGAACAGTGGCCGCTTTCAAAACAGAAATTGAAGGCACTCAAAGAGCTCGTGGAGGAGCAGTTAGCTAAGGGTCACATTGTAGAGACCACCAGCCCTTGGAATTCGCCCGTTTTTGTTATCCAGAAGCCGGGGAAGGACAAGTGGAGACTCCTTCAAGATCTCAGACAAATTAATAATGTGATAGAAGACATGGGCTCTCTTCAACCTGGGATGCCTACCCCGACCATGCTCCCACAAAATTGGAAATTGGCTGTTATAGATATAAAAGATTGTTTCTTCCATATTCCCCTACACCCTGACGATGCACCACGTTTTGCATTCTCGGTTCCCACTGTTAACCGAGAGGCCCCAAGGAAACGCTACCATTGGAGGGTTCTTCCCCAAGGGATGAAGGTGTCACCTATTCTCTGCCAGTGGTATGTAGCTTCCTTGCTGTCCCCGGTCCGCGTAGCCGCAGAGAAAGCAATCATCCATCATTATATGGATGATGTGCTTGTGTGTGCTCCCACCGATGATGTCTTGTCCCACACACTTGACCTGACAATTAATGCATTGGTTGTTGCAGGGTTCGAGCTGCAGGAAGACAAGGTTCAAAGGATGCCACCTTGGAGGTACCTGGGGCTGGAAATTGGCAAGCGGACCATTGTGCTGCAAAAATTGGAAATCAAGGCCAAAATTCAGACCCTTGCAGATGTCCATCAGCTGTGTGGGGCATTGAATTGGGTGAGACCCTGGCTGGGCCTCACAACTGAGGACCTAGCCCCTCTTTTCAATTTATTGAAAGGGGGAGAGGAGCTGAGTTCTCCCAGGGAACTAACCCCGGAAGCGAAGGAGGCGCTGGAAAGGGTACAACATCTCATGTCCACTCGGCAGGCTCACAGGTGTGATCCAGACCTGCCTTTCAAATTTATAATAATGGGGAAATTGCCACACCTCCATGGAGTCATTTTCCAATGGAGAAATAACATCAAAAAGGACCAGGGCAGAGAGGACCCACTTCTAATCATAGAATGGGTCTTTCTCAGCCATCAAAGGTCCAAGAGAATGACACGTCCACAGGAACTGGTGGCTGAACTGATCCGAAAAGCCAGAGTTCGGATCAGGGAATTGGCAGGGTGTGATTTTGAATGCATTCACATTCCAATTGGATTAAGATCGGGCCAGATTACAAAGGCAATGTTAGAACACCTGCTTCAGGAAAATGAAGCACTGCAGTTTGCTTTAGATTCCTTCACTGGGCAAATCTCAATTCATCGGCCAGCCCACAAAATTTTTAATCAGGATGCCAAATTCACACTGAATTTGAAAGATGTTCGGAGCAGGAAGCCTTTAGAGGCCCTGACAGTTTTCACGGATGCGTCCGGAAAGTCCCACAAGTCAGTTATGACTTGGAAGGACCCTCAGACTCAGCAGTGGGAGGCAGATGTTTCCGAGGTGGAGGGATCACCTCAGGTTGCTGAGTTGGCCGCTGTTGTCAGGGCTTTCGAAAGGTTCCCCGAACCCTTCAATTTAGTAACGGACTCCGCTTATGTAGCGGGGGTGGTATCAAGGGCAGATCAGGCAATACTGCAGGAAGTGTCTAACACCGCACTGTTTGAGCTGCTTTCTAAGCTTGTCAAGCTTGTCTCCCACAGGGAGCAGCCATTTTTTGTGATGCATACAAGATCACACACCGATTTGCCGGGGTTCATAGCTGAGGGGAACAGAAGGGCTGATGCTCTTGCTGCTCCTGCAGCGATGGCCCCATTGCCAAGCATTTTTGAGCAAGCAAAGCTCAGCCATCAGCTTCATCATCAGAACGCGCCTGGCCTTGTTCGCCGGTTTCACATCACCCGGGAACAGGCCAAGGCAATTGTGGCTATGTGTCCCTCATGTAATCAGCATACACTCCCCACCTTGAGTGCAGGGGTAAACCCCAGAGGTCTGAAGAGCTGTGAGCTGTGGCAGACTGACGTGACACATATCCCCCAATTCGGCCGATCTAAATATGTGCACGTGTCTGTGGACACTTTTTCCGGTGCAGTTTTTGCTTCTGCCCACGCAGGGGAGAAGACCTTGGATGCGATTAAACACCTCATCCAGGCTTTCTCCTTCATGGGCATCCCAAAAGAATTAAAAACTGATAATGGCCCAGCGTACCGTTCCAAGGAATTCTGCAGCTTCCTGCAACAATGGGGAGTGGGTCATAAAACCGGCATCCCTCATTCCCCAACAGGCCAAGCTGTAGTGGAGAGGACCCACAGAGAAATCAAAAGGGTCCTTAACCAACAACAACCGGTGTTGAAAACAGAAACACCACAGACCCGATTGGCCAGGGCTCTATTCACTTTAAATTTTTTAAACAGCACATTTGAGTTTTTAAACCCTCCCATTGTTCGTCATTTCGGGGCAAACCCTCAGCTAAACATCAAAGAGAGGCCGCCAGTCATGGTCCGGGACCCTGAGACTGGAAGGACAGAGGGACCTCATGATTTAGTCACATGGGGCCGTGGGTACGCTTGCGTGTCCACCCCCACGGGGCCGAGATGGTTACCATCAAAATGGGTGAGGCCCTATGTCCCAAAGGTCTCGGGGGAGAAAAAGAAACTGCCACAGGTTACTCAAGCAGCTTTTAGGAGGAAAAGGAGGGAAGATTTTTCCCCGGATGGTTTCGCTTTCCTGAATGACCCCTGCTCGAATGCTGATTGTTTGTTTTAGTTCTTCTAGTCCCGATGGAACCTGTCCAGCGCCAATCCCCTGTGCTGAGGAAGTTTCACCTGCTCCTTGGTTGGGGACTGGGGAATTTCGGGCTGGGTGGGTTCAATTTTGAAATCAGTTTTGTTATTTTTGTTTGTTATTCTGTTAATTTTAATTGGATTTGGTATCATCAAAAAATGTTAAGTAGATTAATTTCTAGCACCACACATGCCCCCTCTGTGAACCATGTTGCTGTATCATCCGTGCCTGGATGGGAGGAAGACGTGGAACTGGAGGAAGACCCAGAAGACAGAAGACACCCAGAGGATGAACCTCAGATGGAGTGGCCCACTCAGCCAGAGTGGCTCACCGAGAGTTACCCGGACTTCGAATATCATCCTCCTCCGTTCCAGCCCTCCTCCTGTCATTAAAACAAAAAAGGGGGAGATGTGGTGGTGCAGAACTGTTTTATTAGATTTTTGTAAGAAGTTTATGTTATGGTTCGTTTCACTGTATCCCCAATTCTGTATCCCTTTTGTGTTGTCTGTATAATAAGGTATTTTGTGTCAATCATCCCATACCTCACATGACATGTAACATCCCCTCTGCCCCAACCCCCCTCTCTGGGGCAGCTTGTCAATCACTCCTGGGGTCCCTCCCGGATTGTGAAATCTCCGTGAGAGGGCTTCAGGTGATAGGCAGCCTGGGGGAAATTCCTTTGGCTCTGGATTTTAGTGGTCTGAAGCTTGGTGGTGGGCACACCTTGTTACCCCCTGAAACCCCTGATATGTTGTCTTTTTGTATCCTCCCTGGGACCCTCCCCCGCTTATAGGGGGTGGGAGGGAGGAGCAAACTCTCTCAGCCGCGGGGTTCTCAGCCTGGAAGCTCCGAGCCGCTCGCCTCGGAGCTTGGAGATCTCTGCTAATAAACATCCTTTAACCTGCTAAGCTGAGAGCCAGCCTTTTCTCTTCTGCTGCTGTTGACTGTCACCTTTGGGTCCAGCTGCCAAGCCGAGAAGCCAAAACGAACTGGAAACTTTGTGTCTGTGTTGACCCGAGCTAGCTGGGGGTCAGCTCCCACCCGGAGCGGGGACACAACCGGACGTACTTGCTGTACTGTATATGTCCTTTCAGATTTACATTTACTCTTTTCTTTAAAACCTTTAGGCTCTGCCATTGAAATGGTACCTTGCAAACATAGAAAAGAAGCAAAAGCAGGTATCAGTCATCTTCTGATGCTCACACAGATGGGAAGAACTCCTCTGAGGTACTGCTGAGTATGCTGTTGTTTTGGAATTTATATTAGATATTTCTGGGTTTACAATTTCTCATTTAGAACTGCACTTAAATTTGATGTTAGGATGCAAGGAGGACATGCTTTTTTATCCTTAAGAATAATATCTTCACTTTACATGTATTTACTCTATTTTCAATAGTCTACCAATAAAACCCCCAAGTAACAAAGGCTGTGTTTAATTAAATTGTATTAATAGACGTGTAGGATTAATTTTCGTATGGTAGAATTTCACAGTTTATACAATCTCATTTGTCATAATTACATTGACATGACATAACAGATTAACTGACTTCTGCTTACTTCTGGAAAAACTTGGGTTGGTGTCAACTTCACTTTCAGTTTTGTGTCATCTTCAAATCTGCCGAGGGGTTACTCAGTCTTGCTGTCTATATCATTGATAAAGATATGAAAGAGCACCAGCCCCAAGCGGAGCCCTGATAGGGACTAATCATTGGCCTCCACCTGGACATAGAGTCATTGACCACCTCTGTGTCCCTCCAGCCAATTCCTTATCCACTGGATGGTCCACCCTTCAAATACATGTTTTCCCAATTTGGAGATAAGGATATCCTATGGAGATAAGGATATCATATGGGGACATTATCATATGTCAAAGACCTAACAGAAGTCGCCATAGATAGCACTGGCTGGTCTTTCCTGATCAACCATTGCAGTCACTCCACCATAGAAGGTGACCAAATTAGCGAGAAATTACTTGCCCTTGGTAAAGTTGTGCTGAATGTCTCAAATCACCTCTTTGTCTTGCATGTTCCTGAACATCACTTACATAAGGATCTGTTCTGTGATCTTCCCAGGCACAAAGATGAGGCTCACCAGCCTGTAGATCCCCAGACCTTCCTTTCTCCACCTTTTAAAATAGTAGTGGTATTTCCTGCTCTCCGTGTGTTGGTGGTTATTCAGTTCCTTCAGGTCTCAAACTTCCTCAATTACAGTGGGAGGGACTTTGCCCTCCCAACCCCCACCTAGAGGTTCAGGGACTTCAGAGACATGGGAAGCCTGACTGCCAAAGACCAAAGTCAAGAACTTGTTAAATGTTTCAGCACTCTTCGTGTGTTTTTACCAGTTCTCCCTTATTTGTACATTATCTTTGGCCTTTCTTTTCTGATGTATTATCATGGGTTGGCACAATTTTGTTTTCTAGATATAGAGAAATGTAAAACGTTTTTCCCTGCCCTAACTGTGGTGTAGGTTGAGGGGGGGGAGGACAAGGACCTATCAAAAAGCAGGCCGGGATATTGACAGCTAAGTTGACCAATGAGAAGTGTCAGTGTGACTTTGGAAGGAACATTTAAAACTTGTCTGCAGCTGACTGCCCACTCTCTCGCTTCGGTGATCTGCCATGAGGTAATGTTGTGGTCGGGGCTGGGCCTGGGCCCGGCCCGGGTCGGACTCTGCTGCCGACATAAACAGGCCATGGTTGCAACAGATCATCCTGCTTCCAATCTTAACTCTTTCATGAGCTGTTTTGCTTTGATGACCACCAACAGAAATATATAGGTAGATGTATGCATATAAATTTGTGCATGTGCAATGTGCAAATTACGTATCAAAAATCCATTTTAACACAAAAAATGCATCAGTTTTTAAGTTCAAGTTAGAATTTACATTTCTTTCAAGTGAAGGTAAATGTTGATTAAACTTCCACTTTTTCCTACCAAGCATTCTTCAACTCACTAGTAAAGATCAGTAGGAATTTTTGGGAGTAAGAAGCCAAAGACCTACAAATGTTTTATAAATAGCTTACCTTTCCATTAAATTTTGTGTGCTTTTCCAGTGTTAGTAATTCAAATTCCCTTTTCTCTCTAGAGTAATTTCTATTTATGCAAGGTAGAAAGATAAACTCAAAGCAAGAATTATTGCCCTTTTTTTTACACCAGTAGCACAGCCTTGTCTTTATCTGAAAGTGCAGCAATAAGGTCTCCTAAGTGCATAATTTCTGCTTTGACAGTACAAAACTATTAATGGGGTCGTTTCCTTGTGAAAACATCCTTTTGATGCCTGAAGGATGGAAGGGAGGATCTCTGCTAGGGATGGGGTCTATATGACATGGTGAGCATGGGCTGGAGTCCTGTTCGGTGTTACACGAATTTTACATTGTTTCAACATCTGAAGAGATATAAGAAGATCTATGATTTTCTCTTCTTATAAGATTAGCTCTAATAAATAGCATTTTAAGCAATACTCTAGAGTCTGAGGGAATGTCTTACTAGAATCACAATGAACCAGCACCTCCTGGTGCAAAACACTTTTCCAGAGCTGTTGGGTGGTCTGCACGAAGCCATCTTCTCCAGGCTGAACAAACCCAGGTCCCTCAGCCTCTCCTTACAGAATAGGTGTTCTAGCTCCTACACAGTTCAGGGCTCTCTGCTGAAATCACTTCAATTTGTCAGAATCTCTGATGGACTCATTTGTCCAAAACTGGACACTGTACTCAAAATGTGCTCTCACAGATACCGGGCACAGGGCATAAGAGAGTTTGTTGAAGACTGAGACAAAAAAAGCGTTGAGTACGTCAGCCTTCTTCATCCACTGTCACCAAATGACTTATCCCATTTAGAAACTGGCTTAGAACACTACTTGCTTAGCCTTTTACTACTAACATCACAGCTGAGGCTCATGTTTCCTTGAAGTTCACTGCACGCTTTAAATTACAGTATGTTACGTAAGGCAATAAAGAAGCCATCCAATAAAATGAAATATTGGAGCATTTGATCCTAAATATTTTAAGTCTTGTTTAACAAAAGATTAAATAAATAAAACTGATTTGCAGAAGAACTGAAACACCACCACTGGAGTCAGTAAGCATTTTAATGATCATTTAAAAGATTATTTGTTCTGTCATTGTCTTAAGAAAAAATTATAGTAGTTTATCCCCGTATTAGCTTGTTATTAATGAAAGATAATGTCCTAACCAGACAATACAAGAGAAAATTTTCTACTAATAGGATTCATCTCACCAATATTTACCCCCTTAATTTAATCACCAAGACTACAATAGGCCTCCTGCATAGTGCAAAGAGAAAAAGGCACCTTTCAAGGAAGTATCAAATACATAAGATGAACTGCTGTTCTTGCTCTTTCTCATGACAGAGGGAGCCTGAACAATTGATTTACACTCAGCAATAAAATTTTAGATGGGGAAAGTTATGTGAGAGGGATATACTTTCAATATATGACCTAGCCTAGTAAAATTCATACACAACACTATTCTAGTCATAGATAAGCATTTTCTGGGTTTTCATTGTCTTGCCTTTTGTGTTTTTTAAAATCCTAATATGACATGAGATGGAAAACTACAGAAAAACCGGAAAATTATTTGATTTTTCTTCAACATGAAATATTAAAACTGTTTCTAACTCTAAGACCAATTAATAATGTAACCATATATCTCTCATTTTTGTTTGAAAACAAACTAAAGAGACTAATTTCAGAGAAGTTTGAAAGTATTGTAAATAGCAGAGTGACTTAGTGGGAGTATTATCTGTACCAGGAATTGTTATAGCTTTGTGCTTACAATATAAAACTCCTAGCAGGAATAATAATAAAAAAAAAATCTGATTTAATTTAGTCTTTTGATTTTTTTTACGTCTTTCTAGCTGAATGTTTCATTTTATGATTTCTTTAAGTGGTCCAAGAGTTACAGGATAGTATCAGCTGATAAAGAATGTAAGTCTATTACTCTATGTATATCTATGTCTGCTAGCAACAAGATGACAAATGGACAGGTATTTAGTCTCTGGAAGTTCAATAAGCTGGTATTGTCCTGACATTGCAAACTGTTTACCACAAAAATCCTCTACATCTATCACCCAGACCAAGCCTTTGCCTGATTCTTATTCTACTGATGTTGAAATCTGAAGCCTTTGTGAGACATTTATCACACTTATTAAAATGTTCCATTGTGGATTAGAATAGCAATTCACTTTTACTTTAGAATGCTGCCCAAGGGCTATTCTACACAGGAAATTCTAATGCTTTATTGAAACAGTGGTTTGGTATTAATAAATGATTCTTTGCAAAGGCACTATGCTTTCAATTGTGAAAAATGATGCTGACATTTCAAAGCTGCCATCACTGTCCAGTATTATGCAAATCCCCTTACTTATTACTGCATTTAAATCTGGCCTAAATACTTCACAGTTAATATTTTAACAAGTAAATGTCAATGGGATTGTATAGAAAACCTTAAGGAAGGAATGGCTTCCTGCTTACTGAACTATAAAGAGTTGTTCTGTCCTTTTGAACATAAGATAAGAGATACAAACTTAAATAGTATCCAAGGGGACATCCTTTCCCTATTAAAATGACATAATTAGAAGAATTTTAATTATTCTTTTCCTAAAATGTTTAATCTTGTTTCTTCCAAATCCAAAAACTCAGTGGGAGCCAAATAAGCCTATCAAAAAGATTCTGAATCATGTCGTAACTGATTAACTCTACAAATACATTATGGTAACAGTAGATCTAAGGTTGACCAAAGATTACTACTTAGACATTTGTTTTATCTAAAATATGCTGTGCAGCCTGACCCTTACTCATGTACAAAATATGGGTTCATTCAGCACAATGAATTTATTCATACACGTAACTGAATGACACCTGTTCCTTTTTGCAGATTGTCCTGGGGTGCCTTTATGGTGCTGTGCTGTTTAGCCCAGAAATAGGTTTGGCACCTTTAAAAATAGATCTGAGACCGAAAGTGGTGGGAAGGAGGATTGGTGAAATGTCTGAGGTGGCTGTATTCAAAACACAGAGACAAGGGCTTCAGGTCTCTCTCTCAGTTCATTGTCTGCAGCACAGACAGGGAGCAGGAGAGAGCTCTTCTTTGCTTTTGGTCAGTATTTTTAGCTAGCGAGGCAGAGAAGTTTCCCGGACTGTGGCTTTTCTTTTTCTTGGAACTGATCAGCCCTGATCTCAATTGAAAACCCGGAAAAAGACTGGGAGCTCACACCTGTGGCCCACCTGGGCCCAGGATGCTGCGTGCCAGCGCAAGAGGGGCTGGTAAGCAAGCGAGCCGAGCTACACCCCATGAAAGGGACTTCCTGAATTTGCCACCTCTTCAGAGCAGCAAGAAGTTCCATTGTTTAATATTATTAATTTTCTCATGTTTGTGAATACTTTGCTTGTTAAATAAACAGTCTTTTCCACTTTTCTCCTTGGGTATTATTTTCCCCAACTGGCTGGGGAGGGGCCGCTGAAATCTGCGTTTATAGAGGAGATCACTTCAGAAGTTTCCTCCCAAAATTTGCCCTGAACCAGGACACAGACTTAGAGTCCCCTGATACTGCTTGCTGACTTTGCTTGTGAAAGGTGTTCAAAAGAAGTTGTGATTCTTTAAAAGATTACTCCTGTATATTTAATACTTTATTTAGGAAAATACTTCAACTGTTAGGGTATAGGATCCAGCTTTCAAACTCTGAAACTATTTTTTTTTTCTGCAGTCTTGTACCGCATACATGACTGAATCATTTATATGGAGATTTTCAAGACCACTTACATAACTTTCATGTTCCACACAATGTCACCTTTGTGTCTTGCTCTTCTCATTTTTAAAATGAGATCAGTAGTACTTTTCTATCTCACAAGAGCTTCAAGAGCAAATATTGTAAGTGTTCTAAAGGTTTCAAACAGCATATGTAAAAAGTATAAAAAATACCTAGGATCAATAAAATCATAGTAACTTAAATGAGATTGCAATTACTTAAAATTCTTCAAAAAACATGTGAAAAATTATTCATTATAGTCCTCATTCATCACAAGTACTTTCAAAAAGTGAAGATCATGGAATATGCCACTGCAATGTGCTCTTTGAGATGAGTTACAACATTTATCTTGAGGAATTTTCATATGCAAATGACAGCATTTCAATGACTGAAACACAGAAGTCAAATCCTCAATATAGCCATTCTAAATCATTATTTAAATCCAGAAATACAAATATTATGTGTATATCTCATAATCAACCTATGAATAAATATATCTGCTATATGTGATTCACTTTTTTACATCAAGTGACAAATGCTATTTTTCTCAATCAGAAATACATATCTGCAATGAAAATGTCATTACTAAACTGCAAAGGCAGAATAAGAGAAAATCCTGTTAGTTGGTAGATGACAGACTTTATAGGATAGTATGTGTTCAGAAATATAAATGTGTACGGAGAGGAAAGATAAAAAGCTGAGTAAACAAGGCTCTTAAATTTATGGATAATATTATACTTAAATAACAGAAATGAGAAGTTAAGAAATTATAACTAAGACTTTAAGCTTCAATTCTTGTCCCTTACTGTGATTATGCTTTTTTGAACTTTAAAGAAAATATATATAGCTTTAAAAAATTTACCTCAAACAAACCCTGAAGTTTTCTGCAGTTCAAAAATATGATTGAGTTCCCATTGGAGCAAGTGAGAAGACTATGTTCGCCTCCAGCCAGGACTTAAACACTGGCATTGTGCACAAAAGAAATGAGCCCCAGGATTTCTACTGGAACCAACCAGGCAGCCTAGGTCATGGGCTAAGTATGGAGAAAAGCACTTGCCTTAACTGCCAAGTGCCCTGGATGCCGGAATCTTCTGCAAATGCCACAAAAGAAGAGAGACAATGAGTTACAAAAATCCCAAAGCAGCACTGCAACAAGAATATTTAAGCAAATGTGTACTTATTTGTATCTTATTTGTTTTTTTTTAATCTTATTTCTTCTTATTTGTATCAGATGAGACTGAATGCTGTATTTTTTTTATGCAAACAATATTTTTCCAAGGGAGCAAATGCGCCAGAATCTCTGCTGCCATGCTGTACTTAAACTCCCATGTCAGATATGAGGATCTCTGAAACCACAGCTTGGGCACAGTGAAAAGCTTTGTACTTAGCAGCTTTTTAAACCCAAACATTTGCATTGGTTTTACACAATAATGGTATTAAATGGCAATCTTAGTAAAATTTCTGTCGCAAACATTAAATAAATCAATTTTGCATTTAGCTTTTAATATTTGTGGTCTACAACTTATTTTCAATACTGCCTGAATTATTATTGGAGAAATAGGTTTCATTTTTATTCTGAACTTTTGTTCTTTAATTGTCCTTTGAATTTAAATGCCAATTAGTGGGAAGCCTCTATGATGTTGTGTTGTGCATAAGAGAATATTCTTTCTTATATGTTTTCCAGTTTTACCAATGCTTAAGAATCTTGAATGTTAACTACCCTAATTTGGTCAGATCAATGGTTTATATCAGTCTTATTCCCTCCTGCAGACAAAAGGATGTTTTATGTATTTCAGACAATGGCAAGAGGTGGCATTTAGGAAGAGGAATTAAATCCAGCCTTCTGCAGATCATTCTTCATGGAATCCTGCAGATGTTGGATGAAAGTTCTTTGGAAGTTATTTCCCATACCTAATCTTTTTATTATCAGTCAATGGATTTGTCCACCAAATAGTTTAGTTTTCTCTGAACCTGCTGATAACCTTGGCATTCATCAGCTGGGATGGAAACAGGAGCTGAGGAATACAGGCAGTGCTGGTAGTTTGGTGTGCCGCTGCAATGGGAGCTGCACATGGGGCTCTGGGTGGTTGGACCCTGAGTCAAGAGGCATTGAGCTGCCAACCTTCTGTGTAGCAAAGGGCACGGGGACCTGTGGCCCAGCCAGGGTCCCTCCTTGGCGGCACCAGCTCGAGCCATCTCTGTGTTAGTTTGCTGTGAATAAATTGCTTTATGGAATGAGATACATAAGATTGTGCCAAAGGGTAACTGGGGCCAAACAGGTAGGAAATCTGGTCTGAGTGCATGTGAGTGAAGTGTGTAAGGAGATGAGCATAGCACTCTTTGACCCATTGAAGCTGCCTGCTGTGAAGGTGCTTTGGTCCGAGCAGCTGAAGTCCTGGCACTGGGAGTGTGACTGCCTGAGTGCTGTGAATGGTCAAACTGGGAAGTTTCCTCCATAGCAGGATCCAAAATTCGCAGCTATGCTGTGGAACAAAATATTTTACCTCTTCCAAAAGTCAAAATGAGGTACCAAAAAATACTTGAGATAAGGAGTTTGGCTACTGGATAGGCAGAAGATTCCAGGCTGGGCAATTATGACTGCTACATTCAGAATTACTCGCTAGAATTACTAGCTTTGATAAAATAATGTATTTTAGCTACCTGTCTTCATCTAGTTTTTATCTAACCTCACTTTTATTTGTTTGACTCATTCAGATACTCGATTTCAAGGTCAGAAACTGATATGTCTCTGATTAGAATACTTCACACTTACCCTATAACTGTATATCACTGTTACTAGCTACGCAGAAAGACAGCATTTTTTGCTTTTAATACAAGCCTAGGGAGTTCTTCTCCTCTTAAATTTAACTCTGGGTTATTTCTGACCTTTTTATGGATGTTGCATTTTATATTCACAGATCTTTTATACCTTTTTTACTGCTGACTGTTCATAATTTGGTGTTCTTCTGTGAGGAAGCTTAACTGATTTCAATTTTTTCTTTTATTCATCTATTAGAAGATGAGCTTTTATAAAGCAGGCTAGTTACTGTTCCATTGGTAAGGTGAAGTCCAAACTATTTCTTTGAATCTTCAAAATAATGCTTCTAGAAAATAGCTGTTCACAGAATTGCAGAGAAAAATCCTGTCAGACACATTTTACTCCAGTGTGGGTGATTTAGGGACAGGCGATCGGAAGATATCGCGTTGTATGGGTAGACAGAACCCCTCCCTCAACAGCTAGTTGTTTATTCCCCTTGATAAGCTAAGCAACACCTAGTTTGTAACGTAAGCAGATGGAAGTGATGCAGTAAACAGAAGTATTATAACCCCATGTAACTCGTTAATAAATGCCATTTGCTGTCCACCACATTGCTGTCTGTGAGCTAATGGACCGAGCAGCCTGGGAGTGGCTGCCGTGTCGTTCCTGAACCAGCTCGCTACGCCTCAGTGGAGGCAGCAAGTGGTGCCGAAACCCTGGGACATCGCCTGGGAGAACGGGAATTGCCTGGACAGGTGAACGGCGGCCGAGCGGCTGGACCAGCTTGGCAGGGGGGACGCCCCCAGACCAGTGAGGAGGATGGAAGCTCTCGCGAAGGTCGTATCTCAGATTCATAAGTAATGGGGAATTGATTGTAAAGCAAAAGATTTTACCCTCGCTGCGACGAGGCTTTTGCAACTTGGGGTCATAGACCGACCGGTGGACATTCTCCACCCAGAAATATGGGGAAAATGTACGAAAGCTCTGGCCGAGGAGACAATGTCTTCTGGCTCAGGGAAAAATCTTAAATTATGGGGAAAAGCTGTGCAGGCTTTGCAAAAAGCTCTGCAAGAGCAAGAGACTTGAAAAGCTGCACAAAATTGTTTGCGAATTACTCCACAGCTGGGTGTGGGGGCGGCGACGCAAACTTTTACAGAGGATTGTCAGACCGTGAAAGAATGCGGTATGAAGGTTAACAACAGTGTTCATGCTGTAGATAAAGTTGGCTCTGCCGAGTGCAAAGACTCACAGGAGAAAAGGCTCTCTCCAAAGCCCTCAAGCCCAGGCCAACCTGCTGAGGGAAAAGGGCAGGCACAATTATTTTGGGACAGTTTAGCCGAAGAAGCCAGAAATGCTGCCAAAAATGCTGCCGCTGAATTGCAGTCAGAAAATGCCGGAGAGAGACCCCCACCTTATGCGCCACAAGATGGTGCTGAAACCCTGGGGGAGGGCAGGAATGCAGTTGGAGTGAACAAGGAATGTTTATTAGATAACGGGGAAGCGGCTGCAAAAAACAAAGGTCTTTTAGATAGCGCGCCCGTGGCCAGTGAGAACAAACAGACTTTTGATAACGTGGACGTGCGCGAGTGGGAGAAAGGGGGGGGAACTCAAAGGGGGAATTAAAGCTAATCAGAACGCTTGCCAAAAAGCACATTCTTTTAAGGTACATTTTTTTAAGGGAAGAGGCTCCCACAGCAGGAGGCAGGGGGAGCCCAGAGGGAAGGGGCGGCCCAGCCCTGAGAGAAAGGGACGGCCCCGTCCCGAGAGAAAGGGGTGGGGTCGGAGTCCGACCAAAAGGCTCCGGCGCCTGGAAGCAGCTAGTCAGTCGACTTCCGGCTCTGAATCAGACTCTAGCTCAGGTGACTGGGACAGCAGGTCGTCCGCAGCCGACTCTGGCTCCGGCTCCGACAAAGAAGAAGTAACAGTATATAAAATCAGTAACCACAATGCTTCTACTGGGGTTGAGGGGAAGTCAGAAAAGGAACTAACTCCTCTCACAGACTGGAGGAAAATAAAAATAGCATGCGCCGACTGGGCCCCATCGGCCACTCTGGCGTTCCCAGTCCGAGTGGGGGGGCAATGCGGAAACCAGAGAACGTACTCACCGGTAAATCCTAAGGATGTACAAGCAATTGTGTAAAGCAATCAATGACAGAGGGATCAATTCGGCTATGGTTTCTACTCTCGATAGCGTTTTTGGAGGGGATGACATGCTCCCATTTGACATAAAGCAAACCTGCAGATTGATTTTTGATGGGGTGGGGATGATAGTTTTTAAACAAGAGTGGGAAGACAATTGTGCAAAGCAACTAGCTCTGGCAACTGGTGCAGATCATCCGCTACACGGTTCCAACCTGCAGCGGTTGATGGGCACAGACCCAACCATGATCACCCCCCAGGTGCAGGCCAAGGGCCTATGGGCCCACAAGGTCATGATCTTATAATGCAGAACCTCCGTTTTATGAGGGCATCACCCTTGATATTTCTTTCGAATATTCTGCAGCAGATAATCCACACGACTGTAGGTGGGACACCCCCCGGAGAGAAATTACCCTGAGTCAAGTCACAGGCCGAGGCAAATGCTTTGGCAGTGTAACCTTAGCAAGACAGATGGGCAATATCTGTACCGAGTTCATGCAACCTAATCAAAAGACCGATAAGTGGGCAGTCCCGTTCAAACCAGGAATGTGGGTCTGTCAACAATCTGGAATAACCCCCTGTGTGTACCTTGGTAAATTCAATAACCTTGCTGATTTTTGTGTCCAAGTTCTAATTGTTCCTAGAGTGCTGTATCACAAAGAAGAAGAAATGTATTGCTTTTTAGAAGAAACCATCCAGCTCCGCAAAAGAGAAGTAATGACAGGTATAACAATTGCAATGCTCCTTGGCCTAGGAGCCACCGGTGCAGCCACAGGTGTTTCAGCTCTCGTGACCCAACAGCAAGGACTTTCTCAGCTGCAAATGACAATTGACGAGGACTTGCTAAGAACTGAAAATCCATCTCCTCTCCGGAGGAATCTATCTCCTCGCTTTCGGAAGTTGTCCTTCAGAACAGGCGAGGACTTGACCTCTCGCTCGTGCAGCAAGAAGGCCTGTGTGCCGCCTTGAGAGAAGAATGCTGATTTTATGCAGACCATACCAGAGTCGTGTGAGACTCAATGGCTGAGCTAAGAGAAAGACTAGCCCAGAGAAAAAGAGAAAGAGAAGCCCAACAGGGATGGTTTGAGTCATGGTTCAACCAGTCCCCATGGCTGGCCGCCCTTGTTTCCACCTTAAGAGGCCCTCTTACCATGATACTCTTGACATTGATTTTTGGGCCTTGCATTTTAAACAAGTTAGTATCGTTTGTTAGGAGCCGTTTAGAAAAAGTCGACATCTTATTTGTTGAACGCCTGCAATTACCGTGAAATGCACTTGTTACTAACATGTTATATCACTTTTTGTATCCCATTATACTAACTTTAACGGCTTTTGCATTTTTTATAACATTTATGCTTTTATACGTTTTTTACTTAATCATGAGAGCGGGGGGAAATGTGGGTGATATAGGGACAGGCGATCGGAAGATATCGCGTTGTATGGGTAGACAGAACCCCTCCCTCAACAGCTAGTTGTTTACTCCCCTTGATAAGCTAAGCAACACCTAGTTTGTAACGTAAGCAGATGGAAGTGACGCAGTAAACAGAAGTATTATAACCCCATGTAACTCGTTAATAAACGCCATTTGCTGTCCACCACATTGCTGTCTGTGAGCTAATGGACCGAGCAGCCTGGGAGTGGCTGCTGTGTCGTTCCTTAACCAGGTCACTACGCCTCAGCGGAGGCAGCACTCCAGTAAAGGAAATTCTGGTAAAATCTAAATGCTTCACAGAACTGTACTATTTCTATTACTTAAGTTTTGGAAGAAAACAATCTAATGCCAGAAAAATACATCTTATAGTTATTGCTTTGAAATTAAAGAGCTAAATTATCTCACTTTAAAATAATCATCCATATATTCACAGTAAAACAGTTTTTATAATATTAAAATGCAACATCTAAAAAGTACCCAAGATATTTAGAAGGAAACTGATGTTTATTAAGAATCCTGCTGTAAGTCAGATATAATGTGTTAAAATCTTGAATTTCGTTAATTGAATGAAATTTATGTTGCATGTACAATTACATTCCTGTCAAAATTAATTTACTTTTATCCTGACTTCCATTCGTTCCTCACATTTTCCCTTTTGTCTGCTACCTGTCATCATACAATACATTTCCTAGCTCTGTTAAGGCCAAATACTTAAATATATCTTCTGGTTTTCTTTGTAAAACAAATAAATATTAATGGGTGTAAAGGACAACTGTATGAACTTTACTATTTTTTATCATCCACAGCAGTGCCAAGGATCTGTAACAAACATTTGGATTTTTGGAAAATAAAACAGTAAAGATGTTAACAAGATGAAACATTTTTTTACTATGCCTTATGCTTTCACCTCTTGCAGAAATCATTTTAGGCAATGAATCTGTCTTTTCTTTGCTGCCCCTCATTGGTTTAACAGTTCATTTCAAGAATATATCTGCCTGCTTTCTTCTCCTTATATAGTATAAGAGCTCATTAAAACTGGATTTGTCTGTGTTTTTTCTTGTAAATATCACAATACAGTACCTCATTTAAAATGGAATGTATACTGCTTTCTTCCTAGATTCCCTTCCAAGACTTCTTACCATATAATGAATGATTTTTAAAGGGTAATCTTACCATTTTTAGTATCTAATAGGCCTACATTCTGAAACAAGTAAGAAACTAAAATAACTTGCTTCATAGCATGCAAGGATAGCATACTGCAATACAAATCACTGTCGCTTCCCTTCCATTCTCCCTCCTATTACAGTATCATTGCTCTTTATATTAAAAATGTCTGCAGAAAGATCTCTTTCAGTGAGAGTGTAAAGTAAATGAGATTAAAGAAACACACCACACACACCCCCCCCCCCTTTGATGAGGGAGTAGACTGATTATACCATTTTAGCTTTATATTTTTCTATGTTTCCCTTTTTAATCAAATATCCTTTCAAGTGTCCAACAATTTCACAAACATTCTATATATTTCAAGGTAAAGCTGCTAAACTGTTATGCCCCAAACTAAGGTCTAGTAGAATAATCATGAGCATATGATGTGACCTGAACCCAGATTCCTAGCTTCTTGGACCATCTCAAGCTAACTTCTGTTCTTTTTGGTTTTTTCTTGTCCTCCCTTCCCCCAGTTAGAGAACTAACGTTCTTATTTTCTTCTTTTTCCTTGAAAAGCTTTGTAAAAGTCACACCTTTAGGAAGAAAATTGTCATTAGAAAATTTTCACTTCATAAAATCTGAAACTGTTCTCCAAGATATTGCCTGAGCCATCCTTGGAATCATCAGTTTACTTTCAAAGAACACAGATTAAGACCACTACCTACTTCCTCCCTGATACATATATCCTGTCTAAAAAATTGTGGACAGCTTTTACATAAGCAAGAGGAATTGTGTTTTGTTTTTATGGATAGGATTGGATAGTTATGAAACTCTATAGGAGATCTTTCTGCCATATTCCAAACCCAGCTAATCACGTAACTTAGATTACTTTCCAGTAATACAAAACCTGCTTCATTATTATTCCCCGTTCTTGCTATCCTCAACTGTGGAAATACACTGGTTTGCTTTCCTTCTTTGTTGCTCCCTGGGAGACATTTAGGAGATTATCTGTCTGAGACAGGGAATTTCTACCTCAGCATAGGAAAAAAAAATCATACATATTGCTGAAGCAAATGGATTTCTGGGAGGGAAGGAAAATCTGTTAGCTTGTAAGTTTAGGAAATAGAGACTATGAGTTAATAAGCTTAGGGGGTAAGAATATATCCTGGGAGCAAATAGATTTATGAACACCTGCCATGGAAGGATTTGTGAAAGCAGATGAAACACATTAAAAATTATGATGGATGAGGGGTGTGGTAGAGGCAGAACAATAGGGAAGAGCTCAAGTTCCAAACATCATATTTAAAGGTAAGCTAAGCATATTCCTAAAGAAAGATGAGGTGGATAAATATCACTATGATGTATACACATGCATATCAATAAAATACATATTGAGAATATTAATGTGAATAAAAGAGAATATATAAATTGAAATTGAAATTTTCAGCTTAATTAAAACTTAGGAGCCTGAACAGAACATTTCACATTTATCTCGAGTCCAGCTAAGGTAATATTTCCACTCAGCAACCAGTATAAAAGAGGAGCTGCATTAATAACACATTTATGGCTGTCAAGCAAGAAAATTTTTTACCATGCATGCCTTTCTCTTCGTATTATTCTCTCTTACCAGTGTGGTTTTGGGCGCTAAAATCAGTGGTGCTTGTCTTCTCACGGGGAATGAGCGGACTACAAGAGGCATTGGCCAAGTCTGCAGAGAAGTGTGATGTTCATGGTGAAGCTTCCTACCTCTCTGGGACTGGAACCTATTTTTTGTTGGTTTGATATCTTCTCAGATCACAGTCTGTCTCCTTTGCATTTTTCCCAGCTACAGGTTGGAATTGCACAATAGCTTCCTGAGACACAATATAAAAAATGTTGCATATTGTTTAATGACAACTTTGATGAGTCACAGGTAGCACTGACAATGTGCAAACTGTTGAAACAGTGCTTAGTTGGCTGTTTAAGCAAATTAAAATTATTTTAAGGGGGCCAGAACAATCCCTTTTACCAGCAATGGCAAAAGTCCTGTTTATTTGGGTATGTTATACATAATCACATATGATGTGTATATTGGCATGAAAAGGACATAAACTTAGAGTTCAAAAGGATTGATGGCTCTGTAATATATTTTATTTAGATTGTGTGAAATGACTGGTGGGATACTGAAATGAGGCCGAGACAGCAGGAAAATCAAGTAGGTAAACAGAAACTGTTCTATACATGGTTTAAGCTTAAAGCTTTCACATGCTGTGTTGTCTCATATTTACTATTTTTCTTAACTCAAATTTTGGAAATTTCAATTTTAATTTTATATTTACAGTGGTGTGCAAAATAATATTATATTTCCTCAGGGCAGCACATCTTTCTACAGAGTTATACTTCTGTATATCTCTACTTCTAAGTACAGTAAATAGTGTTTTATTAATTGTAAGAATATTTTTTAGTAATTAGATTATTAGCAATAATCTAATCATTCAGATCTATAGGCAACATATTCCTTCAAGATGTTTTAAATTGCCAATTATTTTCACATTTTGAATAGATTTTATTAATCTCCCCATTTTGCTTTTGTTTATCTATTCAAAAAAGCCAGAATATTATTATAGTTCAATGATCTAAGAAAAACATTGGGCACCAAGGATTATTGGGAGTTTTAAATAGCCCTGTCTGCCTCTGTAGTTCTGCAGTGTTGTTTAAGAGGGCAAGTGGGAAGCAGGAAACTACCTGAATGATTTAAGAAACAGGCAGTGTTTGGGAACACAGGTAAATTGTAGGTAATATGCAACAGAAAAGCCCTGCACAAAGCCTCATAAACAAAATATGAAACACCTGTGATTGTGCAACTTTCAAGGCCAAATTTAATGCTTAGGTTCAGTTCTGTCTCCTCTTGTCCATGTAGGCAAATTCTAGATGACACTGAAAGTCAGCCAGAGGAAGGGCTATCAGCTTTGGGTAAGAATGCAAGTAGAATAGTATTCAGAAGGGAGCCTTGAGTAACCTGTACAGGACATAATTTAAATTGATGTCTAGTAGATTTTAGCAATCTAGAAGGACAGTTAGAGACAGTTTTGCTTTTGAGAGAGAATCAGTTCTAAAATTTCTCAACATCTCTGGAAGTAGTGTGAAATTGTTCCAAAATTACCCACAGGCTAATAATTATACCTCTTATAGAGACAGAGATTGTTACCTTTTCTCTTTTAAAATTTCTGTGTAAAGGTAATGTTTCAGTCACTAGCAGATGATTGTCTAGTGATTAGAAAATTGTTCACAAACAGTAAGGCAGAAAGACAAAAACAAAGTTGTTTTCAGCCTGTGGTATTTAAAGTAGACTCTTTTTACCAGTCTAGCTATTTCTTCTTCTCCACTATCAAAGTTATATGATTGCATAGAAGAAAATCAAGACTTACTAATAAAAATGTGGAAAGGAGAAAAAGATAAAGCCAGAACAAGAATGCAGTGAGCTGGTTGAGATGTTGAACCTTGAGGAAATTTTCCTTTGAAAATACTCCATTTGAAGAATTATAGTTCTTCAAATAACTTTCCTGCATTTGTATTAAATATTTTTGAATAAAAAGGTGTGTCTGGGGCTATGACCTAAATACAGTGTCACAAATACCTCCTTATCTGGTCATTGCCAATGTGCTCTTTTCTTTTCCAGCAATTCTCAATTCATTTTTGTACCCTGTAGCACTATTTTAACAGGAAAAGAGAATATCTCTCCATTTCAACAGTGTCTGTAACACTAAATTTGGATTAATCAATCACCAATCATATTTCTACTGCAGACTAAAGGCCAAAAGTCTTAGCCTTGGTCATGAATAGGCTGCAACTACAGCTGTGCAAAACACAAATATAAAATTTTTATTGTAATCAAGAAGCATGTTTTATTATTATAAAATTAAATTCATTCCTATGCATGTTTATAAAACTCTTTCTTAAATTGATGTACATACATGAATAAAATCATATATTCATTTTCTCCCCTTTTTAAGGGACCACATAGAAACTTTTCCTGCACTATAAACAAAATGTGTTATGTTGAAGTAATTTTTCCATAAACAAATCCTCTTCATCTGTGACTAAACTAAGTCCTGATGGAGCTACAGGAAGAATGAAAACTTATGATACTTTAAAACATGAAAATGCTGATATAATTTCTTAAACAGATGTTACAAAATCACAACTTAGCCAATGAAACCTTGATTTTTTAATTCAGAATAACATTCTTACACTTCAAAAGTATCTTCAGGTTTTAGAGCAGGTTAGAAAAAAATATGAGATTTGAAAAAATTCAAATTTTATGAGTGTCAATGGATTTTAAGGATTAATTTTTACCTTTGGATAAAAATCTATTTTTGAAATCTATATCAACTGTAGATTCCACCATTTTCACCACGCCATTCCACAAATATATACTTGTATAAGGTGCTATAAAATATTGCATTTGAAGCATAATGAAGGCAATGTATCTAAATCTGTGATAGAAAACTGTCAGCTTAATGAGCCCAGGAATGGCAACAGGTGCAGCAGTTGCCTGTTTCAAAACCTCTTGCAAGCAGAAAATTTAATATATATATTTTTAATTAGACTTAACATTTTGTGTTGCTGCTGAATACTCCTTTCTATGCATTTAAAATTGTATGAGATCATCAATTTTCATTAAAATTTTCTATTAAATTTTGCAGCATCTATCCTTTCTCAGTTCTCTACTGAAACATCAGCAACAGAGAAGGGAAAATAATATTTCTGTCCTGTTCTGTTCACCAAGTAAATTTGGACTATCATTGCTCAGATTGATATACTTCTCAAGATATTGTGGCTTATTTGGTAGCAAAAACAATTCAAATGAGGGTGGTTTTTAGAAATACATAATTCAGTCTTAATAGCCTCTTAAATATGCCTGAAGGAGGAAGGAAAAAAAACCAAACAACAATTGTAGATTTTAGTTCAATTCTGAATTGGAAGATAATGCCAAATCATGTCTTCCCCTCCTCAGGTTATTGTATTTTGGAAGTGTAGGAGTTCATACATTTGGTTTTCATGGATTTGCACAGTTAGGTGGGCAAAATCTTTGGAAACAAGAAAATGGGATATGGGGTAGTATATTTAGATGCCTGTTTGCAATAGCCTCTTACCAGCTGTGTACAAAAGACTTTTTATTTTTGAAATTAATGATATTTCATATCTTGAAGAAATATGTTGCTTATGAACGTAAAAATTAGCATGAAGTGTCACTAGCTGGCTTGCAAAGTTTATGCTTACTGCAATCTATGCATATTGAAGCACATTATTACCATGTATTATTAAACACAATGCAAAAAAGTCTAAACATAATTCTCAACTTTGCTACCCTTTTTTACCAATTTATAGAACCTATGAGAAAATGTTACCACTCCAGTGTTCTGATCTGCAAAGCACTGACATGCACATAGTAAAAAGAATAACAGAAATTATTTTCTTACATACATTCAAATAGTATTTTCTCAAAACCTAAGAGTCACTGAACCATTCTCCTCATCTAAGTGCAATTTATACAACAAACAAAGCCTGAAGAAATTGTTTTAAGTAAAACTGCATCTTTTACTGGCAATTCTTCTGAGAAACAGAAATGGAAGTAGATATATATCCGCACCTGGTCTGAGAAAAAGTGTTTTAGTCAAGAAATATACAATTTTTCATTGTAAAACAAACAAAACCAAACATTCGTTGCATTCATAAAAGTATTTATACTTAATATTATTTAGTTCATAAGCAAATATGAAAAGATAAGTAAGAATCTTCTAAGCTTATGTGGATCCAATAGCCTGGCACATCAGGCCAAAGGGACTATAAAGCTTTAGTTGATACAAGTGCACAATGTACTCTGATGTCATCAAGACATCAAAGGACAAAATCCCAATAGCTGACTGTACCGGAAGCTGAAGTGAGCCTGACTGGGAGCAAACAGCAAAAACACTCCTGACTGGTGCACAGGTCCTACGCACCTTGGCATAGATTATACTTCAGGAAATACCTCAGGACAAGGTATTTCAATGACTCAAAAGGGCATCATTGTGTTTTGGGATAGCTTTTGTGAAGACAGAGGAAGTTAGAGAGCTGAATACTTTGCCTGGCATCTTAAGGGATCCTTCTGCAGAAGGTGGAAGAAGCAGATACCAATCCCTACCACAACTTTGCACTGTTGGCAGTACTGCACAAACTGAAAATTCATGATTCCCATATGGAAGAAGATTTGTGAACTGGAGAGCAAGACTGACTCACCCTTAATACTCCTATATGACCACTTTTGGCCATTAACAGTCAAAAGACCAATTTATTAAAATTCTAAAGTCCGTAAGCTACAGACAATTTGCTAGCCTTTAATCACATTATAAAACTGACAAACAATTTTAGAAAGATCATACAGGATCAGACACTTAGTGTTAATAAGTTTATCAAGTCTCAATCTTTGTCAAGTATCAAAGTACTTAAATGGCTGAAATGTAGTTAAGCACAAAATGAGTTTATTTTAGAAATACTATTTAAAAACCTCCAGAAAATATTACTTCACTAATTTATTAGTTAATATTATAATGATTAAATTTTGTTATAATTTTGTAATAATAATAATTAATAATTATAAAATATTACTAATGTATTACTAATGTATTCATTATCAAGTTGTGCAAAATACTTGTAAATGACACAGTTGCTCCTTGAAGTAAAATATATACCTTTTCAGAAAGAAAGAAAATAAGGAAGAAAGAAAACAGATAATAACATAGCGAAGAAAAATCCAAACCAACATGCCTCATTTATAGAAATTATTCTTTAAATATTCAAAAGATATTGATAGAATCCAGCCTGACTAATCACAAGTAATTTATTATTTTCATTTTTATTAACATACTAATTACTGGGTGCAAGTAAAACTATACCAATGTACATCTCACACATATTATAAAAAACAGTATTTGAAAACTTATTTTGAAAATCCAGTTGGAAAATGTCGCTACAGAAGTTGTGGTCACAATCTTCAAGTAAAAGAGGATTTTCGTCTCTCATTATAGCTATTAATTGTGCTCTATACAAAGTAAAAAGAAAAAAAGATCTATTTGTCTGGCACATAGAGGCTACCAAATTTGAGAATCTTGTTTCATGAACAAGTTCAGCAAAAGAAACCGCTTTCTGTTCTACTGGTATTTTTCACATATGGCAAGTATGATAATAGAGTGTGCAGGGAGAGCAGAATTGATTACAAAAATCCAAGATATGTTTCCAAACAGTTTTCCCCTTTATAATTTACATACCTTCAGTTGTAAGTTAGAGAATTACCAGCTACTGCTCTAAATCTGGACATCTTCCAAGTACTATTTTTCCTCACAGAATGATTTAAACTCTAGTTGAGAATGTTCTTTTTGCTGAACATGAATCACTTCCATTTGAGGTCAGAAATTCAGAAAAGTTGAAACTACAAGCAAACAGCAGCTATATTTGGTAAAAACCCCTGCATATGAATGCAACAGGTATATTTTATGTATCCAATAAAAATCTTGCATTCATTCAACTCTCAAATTTGCAGATCTTTCTGTGTAAAATAAAGGTAAAGGTAGCAAACATCTTATCCAGCTTGCTTCCAGTGAAAATAAAGAGAACTATACCATATTTATAAATATTCCATTTCAAATCTTCCAGCAGTACCTATGAGCTTTTATTATAGATCAAAACACTATACTAGGTGCTGTCCTGAGTAAAACCCATGTACTGGGTTTACATGGCAAAATTTTGATGGCAGGGGACTTCAGGGATGGCTTGTGTTTTGAGAAATCAGGAGCTGCTCCCAAGTCAGACAGAGCCAGTCCCAGTCATCTCCAAGACAGACTTTTTGCTGGCCAGTGCTGAGCCCACTAGAGACCCTGGTGGCACTTCTGCAATAATACATTTAAGAAAGGACCACACAATGGAGCAGGAGAAGAGCATGGGGAAGAAGGAGTGGTGTGGACAATTTTTTATGACCTGACTGCAAACCCCCATTCCTCATATGCCACACTGCTTGGGGAGAGAATGTAGAAGAGCTGGAAGTGAAGTTGAACCTGGAAAAGAGGAGCTATAAGGGGGAAGGTGGTTTTAGTTTTGTTTTTATTTCTCTATATCCTACTCTGCTGTAAATTGACAATAAAGGGAAATAATTTCTTTAAGTCAATGCCCATGATGGCATTAGATAAGTGATCTCCCTCTCCTTATCTTAATCCACCAGCCTTTTGTCATACTTTTCCTCTGTGCTCTCTTGAGGAGGGGCATGACAAATGGGCTTGATGGGCACCTGGCAGTCAATTAAGCCTATCTATATGTTGTATTTGTAATAGCACATCTTGTACTACTGCGTAGTTAATAATAAACTTGTTAATTTAGATGTTCCTGCTCAGTACTGAGGCTGTGGTGAGACCTTTGCTATTATAGTGCAATGTCTAGGGAAATAAATTTTTCATGTGAACATTTTTCCCAAGATGTTCAGTCTGTCCAAAAACTTCTTGGCAAATGATTTCTTGAATGGCCCAATACTTCAGATAGCTCAGTCCCTGTTGCTGCCACCTGCAGAACAAATGACTGCTTTTACACTTCTGAGGAAAGCTGGTGCCTGACCTATAACAATATTCTGATTCTTGTGATCTCCATTTTCTGAGGAGTATGAAAGCCATAACCTATGGGTCATGGGAGAAAAAAAATCTCAGAGAGCAGGATCTCCCTCCATTAATACACAAAATTAATATGAAAGCAGAGACCATGAAACAGACTACATGCCCATAGTCTTGTCCCAATGAATTGCAAAACTTTGTGATTTCAATACGAAAATCTACTACAAACACTGCTGCTAAGCAATGTAATATCTTCTTTCTAACATTAGCTTTCATCCTGCATCTAGGCTCCTCCCTTATCTTGAAATGATGACTTAGTTTTTAGTATAATTAGTTGTAATCATCACATGTAGATATAATTCATGTAGAAGAAATAACAGGAGAATCTGTATTTTTAGTGAAGAACTAATCATATGCATTCCAATCATAAATACTGTGCTTGGACATCTTTGTAGCCCTTTGTTGAAATGAAATCTCTCCAGTATCTTCATATCTCTCTGTACTGGAAAGCCAAGAACTAGACCCAGCACTCCAGATGTCTCACTGAACAGAAAGGTAGGAATCACTTTCCTTGGCCTGCTGACACACTCCTAACGCAGGCCAGGAAAGCCCTAGCCTTTCTCTTGTAAGGGAGCAGTGTTGGCTGGTGCTCAGCCTGGTGTCTTCTAGGATCCCCTCTTTTATATGAAGTACATGTTTAATTTCTTCTGTTCAGATTATTGCAAATGATAAATATTCCATTCTTCACAGCAAAAACAACCAAAGATCACATGTAAGATAAAACAGAAAAAAAAGATCCAAATTAAAAGTTGGAGTTCAGAGCTATTCAATTTCAATGTTTCCAACATCCAACATCTAGAATTTCAGGAAGCTAATTGAATACAGACCTTTTGCATGACATGACATAACAAGGTTTGATAACAAGATGTGGAGTAGAGTGGTATTAGATTCTGGGATAATTCTAAGAGTGAAAAGGATAAATGTTGAAAGCTCAGCTAAAATGATGAAGAAGTTAATGAGTTCAGGATGATATATGGGAAGTAAGAAACAGAAGGATAAAGTAATGAAATATATGAGTGTGAAATAGCAGAGAATACAGCAACAGACATGGAATCTGAGTGAGAGGTGTCAAAGAAATATGCATGAGGAAATAAACCAGGAACATAAGCAAGTGAATATTTTTTTTTAATAATGCATACCTTTGTGCTTGTATTATCTCTTTTTGTCCAGCTGTGTCTGTCTGTATATGACAGTTTATGAAACTGCATACGTACTTTCCTTTTCACTATTGGCTACCCTCCAGCTATTGCTGCTCCCTCTTCTATTCTGACTGTGTCTTCTGAATTTTTTAAGTTACAAATTTTTGTGATCTGTCCTCACCTAGAGAAGAAGTTTTCATGAAGGACATTAACAAAAGTTCACAGTTCTTCTGTCTCTAAAGTGAAGAACAAATTTTCTTTTTCCACTATTAAAAAAATGAAGTCAAATCCTGCAAGCACTTTATGAATACCTCTAAAAATAAAACAGCTTCAGTTAGGAAATTAAATTTGGTTTTGAAGAAGAAATCATTTGGGGATTCTGCTGAAAACTGACCTTGATTCAACACAGTACACTGTGCTTTGTCCAATTTACTTTGTATTATATTTTTCTAAAATATCTATATTTTTAAATTGCAACATGTGTTTAAAAAAAAAGGATTTGAAGCAATTTTGTGGCTGATATTAAATCAATAATAATAATAATAATAATAATAATAATATGCAAGATTTAAACATCCTTGCAAATACTGTGGTTCATAATTACCATCATAATTTACCCCAGTCTTAGCTCCTCACAGGTATGAAGGTATCTGCTGCTTAAACTGTAATTAGTAATTAATATAATACATATGCTGAGATGTACTTTTTGAGAAATACAATGTAATCAGCAATTATAATAATGACAGAATATATATATTACATGATATATGTTTATATATTGTTATTAAATGTTATTTTATTATTAATATTATTAAATGTTTTTCAGTGTCAAGCGTCAGCTACACTGCACTGAAAACAGGTTATAAAGCAGAATATACATCTTCATGAAAATAACTACAAAATATTCTATCCTGTGTTCACTTTACTTACAGTGTAAAGAAAATATTATTGCAAGATTAAAAAAAAAAAAGAAAACAATGTGAAGAGCACAGAAATGTCTGTAGTAATCGTTACTGTTTAGTTAGATATTTTAAGCATTGCAACTGTAGCTGAAATCGACAGATGAAAACATGTAATACAGCATAGTATGCAACCCACTCAGGATTGGAAGCACTTTTAAATTGCCCAGGATTTCTTAAAATGTCTAAAATCAAGGTATGAGGAAGAATGAGCTAAACTGTATCAGATCATGAAATCTCTGTGGGTTTGCATTCCAGTGGATATACCTTAAAAACAAAAATTAGAGCAACTTTTTAAGCCATTGATATGTTTAAGGCATGATAACTTCATACCACTGAGAAAAACAGGCTAAGAGCATAGGTCACACGTTGCTGTTTTAATATTAAGCTGTAGTTCATTCACATGGTAGAATGTCAGTGTTACCGAGACACACAAAGCAGTCACACGCAGACAAGAGATTTTCGCAGAGGTCCTTCCAATCCCAGCTCCCAGCTGAGAGAGCCGAGAGAAGAAGAGAGCCCTTTGTTTATTTTTTTACTTTTTATACATTTGTGGGTCTAGCAGAAGATTGGCTTTTTGGGATTTCCACCCCTCAGCCTCAGTGGCCAGACCAATTGTCAGTTACAATTGTTTTCAGGTTAGAAATATGCAAACAAAGGACAGAGAATGAAAAACAAAGGATTTGTTTATGTTACATCTGTGAGAAAGGTAGAAAACTGCTCTTAATATTGTACAATAACTAAAAAGATCTGACTCCATTTAAGAAAATCAAAAGGCTCAGAAAAAACAGGGTAACATGTCAGCACAAGTATTTGACCATGAGAGGACATAGAGTTATGATGAATTTGCTGCAGCAAATCTACTTTTATCCATTATTCTTTACAAGTAGCCTAGAATGCAGAGTCGTCTCATATTAACGAAGTGGCAATTGAGATACTAACTCTTCAACTTTGATTTTCGCCTTTGTCCCGGGCATGTCCTTAAATATCTTAGTTTTCCATGCATCAAACTGTTGTGGGCAAATAGGGTAGTCCTTTCAGTGACCTCTTCTATTCAAAGCTTAAGCAAAGTCAGTTGGTCACTAATTCTATAGTTGAATAAGTAACATGGTTTATTTATCACCTAGAAAACATGCATTATTATTCCTGACCAAAATAAAGCAAGATGATATCTCTCATTGAAATATTGGAGGTTGGGGTTTTTTGTTTGTTTGGTTGAGATTTTTTTAAAGAGCTCAATATCTCTTTCAAAACATACTGAAATATATTCTCAGGCATCACAAAGTTACTTACAAATCTTAAAAACGACTGAATTTTTTTTCCACTTTTATTTTTCCTCAGATAAATTGTCCTAAAATTACTTTTAAATCTACAACCACGTATCACTTGACTAGCATTAGTACTGGTCTTTCTAAATATGAATAAATTTAGTCTTCATTAAATAAATACAGGTTTTCTTAGTGTTCAATTACAAGTAGTTATTACTAGATAGACAAAGATTACTTAGCAGATGAGTTTCCTTAGGAGGAAAAAATAAATGTTTTCTGGAGCTGGAAAAATAATTGAACTTTTTCAAAAAAAAAAGAAAATCAGCTTTTTAAAAATCAGCTATTCCTAAAGGGTGACTGAATTTCTTAGTGATATGCAAAGTGTACTGTCTTTTTAAAATTATTGTTATATGATTATTTGTAGAACTATTAATGTTTAAATGCATATTCTCTGATGGGAACAATATTGTCCTCTTCTAGCAGTTCTCCTATGCTACATAAACAACATTTGAAGTCGCTCATTAAAACAGAATCTGGGAATCAGCACTGGAAATTGCTTTGCAGTTGATTAGATAAATATGACTTCAAGTTCTGGACAGCTCAATAATAGTTCTAAAAATAGATTAGAACCAGAAATTACTCTTTGGTTTTCTATGGTCTACCATCTCAAACTGAAATACTACGATGAAATTATTGGTCAATGACTAACGTTACTGTCACAAATGCTAAAATCACTACGGTTTGAGAGGATTGTAAGCAGGTTCATTATGTTGCAGTAGTGACTAAAGAGCATGAAATTTATAACTTGTTACTTATCCGTTTGGGAGAGAATCAGAGAAATATAAGGATAATTAGATTCTATTCATTATTTTCTATGTAATGAGAACAAGAGAATAACAAAAGAGCAATGATAGAAGTGAATTTTAAAAGCACCCAAATTGTGGTGTGGTGTTATATATTAAGTACTTTATTTCATTAATTCAACAGACATTCACAATAACTAGAAAGGAAAAAAAAAAAAAAAAAAAGGAAAATGGAAAAAATAGATTTGAGTCTAAAAGGTTAGTAACATCTCAGTCTCCTGATTCAAAGTAAAAATAATTACATGCAAGGAAACAATATGAGTAAATTAATCCAATATAATTGCAAAAACACAGGTAGAATATGACATGACTTTTATATGATTTAAAAATTTTTGCTTACATGCTTCTGGCAGTTGGTATCAATTGTTAAAAAATGCAAGTCTCCTTTATATTACTATCACACAAAGATGTACTTCTGTCTGTCATTAACATAAATATTTCAAAGTTCTCAATAAATGTTCCAACAAAAATTTGAACCCATCATTTCTTCTTTGCCCATCCTCAGGTTTACCTGTTTTCAAGATTATTTCCTTCTTTCTAATGGCTCATTTTCCTTAAAAACCAATACAATTCCAATAAATACACCAGTGACTTTATGTTAATCATTGGTATTTGAAAAGCTGCCAACTTTTCCTCTCAGTCTACTCACATTTACAAATATACATCTCTGTAGGTTTATATGAAATATTAATTTTTTCTTATGTTTGTACATGGCATGAATAATTGCCATTTCTTCTTCCTTTCATATCACAAACCATATGTGGCTTGTACCATGTTTACACCTATTACAATTCAAAATTTTACAGTAATACTCCAGATAATCTCTATACACATTATATCCTTCTAAAATTAATGTCTTATTTTCCCCATACAAACACACCTAGTTGGGTGAGTTGCAGTTTTTCAGGCTTTACTTCTGTTTTATGATAGGGTAATGTTATGTTTTTGTAGTGGTGTGTTGGTTTTATACAAGTCACTCTGTATTTTATCTAGAGTGCAAACTTTATAAAACAACAAACTTGAAGAAAATAGAAGAATAGAGCACGAACGATTAATGAATACAGGCAAATAAGGAACTGTCAATCATGTAATCATCAAGACAAGTGGTTAATTAGCATTTAAAGCGGTAGTCCTAACTGATTCACGTTATCTGACAGAAGACAGAGAAATACAAATCCATACTGATAAGACAGCTAAAATGTGAACACAAACACAATAATACTGAAGAAGAAAGTGAGCAGAAGAAATAGAGTGCCATAGTGATTTATAAAAAATCATGTAAAGAAGCATTTTTAAATATTTAACAATAAAAGTCAATAATCCTCTCAGAAAAATGTTTCTTTCTAAACTGTTTTGAGATTGTCAAATACTATGGTGACCAGCTTAAATCTTTCAAGAGGAAAAATGTGACAATTTGAAATTAAGAGGTAGACAAATATCTTGAGTTATGTAACCAAAAAAATGTGTATTCTATTTCATCTGTTGAAAGTTGTTGGAGAGGTGTTTTTTCCTTATCTCTTGTGACTCCAGGGGGGAGGGGAGAGGTCACCTTCTGATAATGGCCCAGCCTTTAAATCCAGGTGGAGCAGTGTTTCTTATGTCTTTCACCACCCCTCCATCCTCCAGGGGGACATCTTCTGACAATGGGCCATGAGGGCCCACCAATGACATGACACATTCCATCATCCCATTGTGAGATGCCCCACCCAGTGTGGGGGGAGCCAGCTGTTCCTAGCTAGATAAAAACTGGGACGCAAGGACACAACAGATCCTTTTTTTCCATTGGATGCCTGGAGGAAGAGCAGACCCATCTTGTCACCAGTGGACTTTCTACAGGATCATCTCTACTCCACAGAACCACATCTGTTATTCCAGGAGGATTTATTTGGACTGCTTCCAACAACCTTACCAGCAGATTGTCAGGTCGTATCCTGACTCTGTCAGGGTTTTTCCAGGATTTTGTTTGCTTGTGGTTTTGTTGTTGTTGTTGTTGGGTTTTTCTTTTTGTTTGTTTGTTTAGTTTGTTTTTGTTTTTTGTTTGTTTTTAATATTCCTAGTAAAGAACTGTTACTCCTACTGTTACTCCTACTGTTACTCCTATTCCCATATCTTTGCCTGAAAACCCCTAATTGCAAAATTCTAATAATTTGGAGGGAAGGGGGTTTACATTCTCCGTTCCAAGGGAAGCTCTAGCTTTCCCTGGCAGACAACTGTCTTTCAAAAAAGACAACAAACTAGAAAGTTGATGAAAGCCTTGAGAGATGAAGAAGTGATTTCTTTGTTGTTAATTTCCTCTTACAACCTCAATTATTGATGTCACACCTCGCTGGGTCACTCTGGCTAGCTCCAGATCCTGTGCGATGGCAGGAGTGGGGAACGGAGAAACTGTATCCAGTTCAACCTTCACTCTGACTGGACCCAACTTTTACGTCTTTTCATGATTGCCCATAAGATAAAAAAGGTTAGGAAAAATAGTAATTTCTTCATTTTATTACAGTTGTAACTCTTGCCATCCACTTTGCAGATTGTATAAACTTGTGTATTGTGGCGGTACAGGAATTGTTTTATCAAGTTCTTAAGTAATTTTGTAAGTTTTACAAGAAGTTTTATGTTATGGTTTATTCCACTGTGCCCACATTCTCTGTAATTGTTCCTCCCCTATGAGTTTGCTGTATAGCAAGTTGTTTTATGTCAATCATCCCACCCTGCCACCTATCCTTGTCAATCCCCTCTCCCCCCCGCTCTGGGGCTTCCTGTCTGTCACTTCGGGACCCCTCCCCGGGCTCGGGTATTTCCCAGGAGAGGCATCAAGTGATAGGCTGGTGCCTGGGAAATCCCCTTTTCCCCTCTTGTGAGTGGTCTGATGTTTAAAAATGGACACCCCCTGTTAACCCCCTGAATTCCCTGATTCGCTAACCTGTTATTACCACCCCTGAATCCTCCCCCGTTTATAAGTTCGGGGAGGGAAATTCAAAGGGGCTCTCTGGCTGGGCAGTTTGAAGAGTGGCGGAGCTCCTGCTGCTCTGACTTTAATAAACCATCATTAAACCTGCCTAGCAGAGAGTTGACCTTTTGTCCGCCACTGCAGTCATGACGCAATCAGGGCCAGCCGCCGGTGGGGAGCCAAGACCCACAGGTAGAGGTTGCTTGCCTGCTTGCAACCCCGACCGAAATGCTTTGGCCGCTGTGCAGATCTGAGCCAGCCAGTGGTCAGCGCCTTCCTGGCGTGGAAGGACACAGCCAGAGCGCATCTCGCTTTCTTAAGTATGAGGAAGCTGGAAAACTCCTGGGCTAAGATAAAGACAGTTTAATAGGAAAAGCAAACTCCACACACACAAGCAAAGCAAAACAAAGAATTAATTCAGCACTTCCGTGGACAGGCAGGTGTTCATGTTCAGCCATCCCCAGCAGAGCAGGGCCCTTTCATGTGTAACTCTTCCTTGGGAAGACTGATGCCATGCCTCCAAATGTCCTCTCCTCTTCCTCCTTCTTCCCCCTACTTTATACACTGAGCATGGTGTCCCATGGTCTGGGATATCCCTTTGGTCAGTTTGGGTCACCTGTCTTGGCTGTGTCTCCTTCCAACCTCCCATGAACCCCCAACATCCTTACCAGCACGGCAGTACAGAAAGCAGAAAAGGCTTTGGCTCTGTGTAAGTCCTGCTCAACAATAACAAAAACAGCTATATATTATCAGCTCTATGTTCAGCACAAATCCAAAATTCACAGCCACTATGAATAAAATCTACTGCCCCAGACAAAATCAGCATACAATGCTTAATCTTGTAGTAACAAGATTAAGTATTTGGAATAACTTCAGTTCTGCTAAGAAAAGGGTAGAGAAGACTACTGAAAAACATTTAACTAGACAAAATATAGTTTTAATATCCAAAGTTTTAAATTTCAAATTTAATTTCTAAATCATGAACAGTTATATTGTACTTTAAATTTAACATGTACTAATGCAGATTTTATCTGCTGCCATCTTAATTTGGCAATATTCCATAAACATTTTACCTCCATTTGCCCAATACTTTACCACTCTAGACTAGATAGCATTTATTTAGAAAACCATAACCTAAGGCGATGCAGTACAAGAACCTTTCATGTTTAAATGACAGCTGTTGAAGGAACAAGACATGCTACAAAAATAATGCTAGTGAAAAAGAGCTTCCATTACAAGAATACATTAAACTGATGCATTACCAAATCTCTTTGATGTTCTGTATCATTTATCAACAACATTAAGAATATGAAAGTATTATTCAGAATGATTGGTTTATTAAATCTGTTTAACATGTTTCACACAAAGTATTAAAATTAAAAATAATGATTATATATTTTAAAGAAGTTTGGTACTTTATTATAAATATATCAAAATATTTCTGTTTTAATATATATAATAAGAGTAAATATACTTCTTATAAGTTAGCCTGTTGGTCAGTGTTATTAGAATAAAAACAGGATTCCTAGCAGAAGAATATGTTTTCCCGCAGCAGAATTAATAAAACCCAAATATATTTCAAGTATATGAAAAAGGGGATGACTTTCCAGGTTTGTATGAAATAATATATAATTAGGGAGGGAAGTATTCTAAGACAAGCAAACTGCAACTATTTAAAAGCATTGGTGATCTAAAGTCTTAATGGCCTCTGTCTCAGTGCTTACTTTAATTAACCTTTCATGTTCAAATCTTTCCCTCTTTCTTCTCATTCTTGTACTCCTACAACAGCAGTAACTGACATGTTGTCTCAACAGCTGATTTTCCCTAATAAATTAATACATCTATTTCAAGGAAAGCTTCAAATGAAAGTAGGCATTGTGGTACCTTTACATTTCAATGCAGTGCTTGGATTAATAATTGTGGGCTATTGTTCTTGACCAGCGATCTTAAAAGATGGGGTTTAGGGTTAATGGTAAAAATGTGCTAATAATGGTGCACACACAGTGACAGGGGAAGGCAAAACATCAGCTGCAGCTGCCTAAAAAGATATGATAAGGAGCACACATTTATGTCTTTTTATCTCCCAGAGAGTTAAAGAGTGTTGTTTTTTAGCAGCGACCCTGCCATTCCCACCCCTGCCTCCCCTCAGCTGCATTGCTAGGACATCAAACAAGGTCCCACTTGTGAAGCTTTTGTGAAAAGTGGTAATCTTTTGGGCTGATAGTCTAGTAACAAAAACTGTTACCATGAATAACAAATCTTAGAAATATTCTAAATTTGTGACAGTATTTTCCAAATCCATTTTTTCTTATTCCAAACTACTTTTTACTTGACTGAGATAAAAAGAAATTTATCATGGCAAAACTATCTACTCTTTTTGGATCATAATATCTGATAAAGAGAAGTCAACAGCAACATTTTCTAAACTACAGTCTCCTGAAAGAACAAATAAGGCTAGCAGCTTTGGAAAACCTAGGATGAATTTATGTGAGAGATTCTGTGCATCTGTGTCTGTATTCAAAACAGTTCATGACTGAGTTGCTGGAAATGCTGGGATGACAGTTGGCTTTTTCAGCTGCTTATGTTATTAGACAGTTTGAAATGGATGTCCACAAGAAACACTATAATATGATTTTTCATTTACAATTTAAATGTATGACTATTCTGCTTCTGCTTTAGCTAAAGGTTTTTCTCCCATCAAAGAAAATTTTTTAAGTCCTTCAGGCGCTTCAGATTTTTGTTTATTTGCTTTTAATTAATAGAATTCAGATGCAAGATGATTCTACACAGTCAGAAATCAAAAGATATTTGCTTGAAAAGGTAGTCCTAGCTTAGTAGTAGAAAAAGAATACTCTTTTGTTTAAGTCCTAATGTCCTCCATAAAGAATTTATTAAACAAACAAAAAATTTCTCCAGGAATAATAGATACTAAATTTATATTCACTGTAAACAATAGGATTCTCTCTGGTATACCAAGCACAATGGGATGGGATGAAATGAATATTGAAATAATAAACTTAGCTAGATAGTAGCAAAATACCCACAGGTATTATTTTCTTACAGTTGCCTGTCAAAATACCATGATACTTGAAACTAAAATATCAGTGTCCTTTGTTATGGAACTATATTGAAAAGAACCTTGGAGGTTTTTCTGTGACTTTAATGACAGGACCAAACTAAAACCAACATGTAGAAGCACAAATTAAATTGTGCATGCTGTCAGTTTTATGTGAGATAATCAATACAGATGCTGAGAGGTTTTAAAAATTAGAGGAACTTATCTGTCTCCTAAATTGGAACCAACATAGTGGAACTCAGTATGGCAACACTCCAAAACTGATACCACCCATTCCTCAGAGCAGACTGGGTTTTTTCCCTTCCGCATCACACAAAAGAGACAAAGTTTTAACATTTTATTTTCCAATACTCATTGACCTTGCCACAGACATGACATAATTTTTAAAATTTTAAATGTATTTTAAAATGTACAGCTCAGAAAGATTAAATTTACAGGGAGAAACCAATCACAGTTCATTTTCTGAAAATCAACTGAGAAAAACCTTTCTGAAGGCTGTGGCTGCCTACCTGACGCAAGAATCTGAAGGAGAAAATTTAATGAGGGAGAAACGGAGAAACTGGTCTCTAACTCTCTCTCCCTCTCAAAAAAAAAACCCCAAAATCTCTTTACTGAGTTTGTGACTATTGTTATGGCAGAGAATACTCTTAGGGGTAATCTGAGCTGTTCACCGATTCTGCCTTCTTGGGGTATACCTTGGCCAAACTCTGATGTTCTGCTTAAATGTTTATTTTAATCCTAAAAGAATAAACCCCAAAATTCTACAAGAAATTTATGTATTTCACAAGATGCTCAGACTCTTTTCACAAAATCTCCCTAGATAAATACTCCTAATAAACAGTTGTTCTTAGGTCACTGTGCTCTCAAGACTGCTGACAAGTATCTTTTGGTAGAGTTTTTGAGATTTTAAACAGAAATCATGAGGTATTTAACAGAACCCATAATTCAAAAGCCAGAAAGTGATGTCTACACAAACTCAGTGATATCCACTGTCTTAATTTTGTACCTGGAACCTCTGTTTTCCTTAAGTTTTATAAATTATAACACCCTTAACAGAAACTAGACTAAAACTTAAGATATATTAGTGCCCGGAATATTATTTTAACTAGGTACAATGAAACAGATTCTTTGGTTGGATCCCCCACAAGAGAAGGACAGAGTAGTTTCCATTACTAGTTCACAAATTCTTAGAGAGAAAAGAGAAAGCATCTTTTAATCATTAAAACTCCTCCAGCAGTAACAAATAATTCAATGCCAACCTTGACAACCTCACGGGTCCCTCTTATTAATATGAACTGCATGCTTTCTTGGTGAAGGAAACACAGCTACTGATTTCTACCATTTCTAACAAAGACCTCTTTTCATGGGCCCTAAACCTGGGAAGTCGCTAGTACGATCTGGCATCAAGCACACAGTTTGCAAATGTACAATACATGGAACACTGGAGAATCAGTCTAGAGTGGTCTGGGGTGAAGGGACTTGGAAAAAAGCACTCAAGATAACTGCTCATTCACAAAACCAATGAGTATTTTATATCAGTAAGCATCTTTCCTATCTGATTTGTAGGAACAGTCAAGGCAATTAGGTGCACTTTTGGGTGTCTAAATAATGCTAACTATGCCTGCAAAAAATTGTATGTTGAAAAACCAAACGTTCACCTCAAAAAAAAAAAAAAAAAGTGAATTTATATTGCACATATCATATAGAGTATGTGAATGAATCATGATTTCTGCACAATAAAAAGGAAGAAATAACATAGACTACCACAGACTACAGAGGCATGTGGGCAGGAAAATTCATCATATCAGGTGTCTGAGAAAATCCAGGGGGAATTAATGATCTGCTCTATTCAAGAACATTTAAAAAACAATACCATCTGGCATTAAGTAGAATTCAGGCCAAGAGTTGGCAGCAAAATAGGTTTGACAACCTTGACATGAAAACTACTTACACTCAGTGACAATTATGGTCTCATTGCCCGTTCAAAAGCATATCTTTCCAAGAATGGCATTTAGCCCCTACTGGCAACTGAAACACCACACAATCTTTACACCAGAGATTAAAGTAAAAACACTTATGCAAAGCACCAAACAGAGATAACAGCATAATCTGGATAAATACACCAAATACTAAATCACTGTTCATTATATTTAGAACTAATAAGAACTGACATCAAATTATAAAAAAAAGAAAGTGTTTATTTCTTTAGCTGGAAGCTTTGAAATACAGTTTGCTTTATGTATTCTAATATTTTTTTTAAATCAAAATCAAAATTCTTTCCAAATTTTTTAGAAACTGTCTTAGTTGATCATTGCTTTCCCCACAGAATGGGACTTCCTCAGCCCCCTATTTATTACCAAGTGCATTTTTCTGGTCTAGTGACCAAAAAAAAAAAAAAAAAAAAAAAAAAAAAAAAAAAAAAAAAAAAAAAGAACCCCAAACAAACAAAAAAACCCCCAAAACACTGAGACCAGCTTCTTTCTTCAAGCTTTTAAAATAATCTTCCCTATTAAAAGCCAAAGCCAAAAATTAGCTGTATTTGCATACTATTTAACTAATTTTAGATATCAAAAGAAAAACAAAACAAAACAAAACATGGTCTTATTTTATGCAAATCTCAAAGCTCATTAAAAAGAAACAAAATCTTATATTTTTAATTCTCAGATATAACAGCAACAAAGAGTTAAAATTTTTAGAAGTACCATGACAATTCTCAAGCAATGGCTGTCCACCCCTAAGATGTTAAAATTATTTTATAGGGTTTACTTTTCTGGTTGGTTTAAAATTATGCAGTAGAATAATGAAGGTGTTCTATTATAAAGTGTACAGCATCACTATATGCAAAATTTTATCATGTAACTTGCAGTAACCACAGACATTTCCAAATTAATTCTTGATGCTCAGTTATTTTCCTTTCACTGTTGCTAAAACTTCTACTAATTCCCTAGTGAGAAATCTAAAAGTGTATGTTGCATATTTGGAGGAAAAAACATTGTGTCTTAACTTTAACTTGTATAGAATATCTATGTCTGAAGATAAAGTTGTTTTTTTTAAATGGGCACAGGACACCTATTTTTAATAAATTTGAAAATCCTCTGAAGTTTTGAGTACTTAAAAATGGTAATGATATTTCTACCACATTCCCTATGTAATGTAACATGTTTTCCTGCTGTTTTCACATTCTCTAGTTTTAGACTTTTAGAAGTGTGTCATAATTAGCTCTTTCAGAATAGAAGAAGTAAAGAATAAGGTAATTACAGTGTGGCTATGCTAAATTATCAAAGAGTAAAAATAAATATCTCCATCTACATGTATTGCAGTAAACGGCTTCTCATATGTATTTTATAATTCAAAAGACTAAATGTAGCTGAGGCAGAAATACGCAAAGTTTTAAAAAGGAACAAGAAATGAAAAAATAAAGGGGAACAGAAAATCTAAACTGACTTGTGACCCTTTATGTGACTTACACACCCAAGCTGAGTTCCAAATATGACAGTAGCTTATTAAGATTTTACCTTAGGTACTTCAATATCACTGAATCAGCGAACTAAGGCTATTAAGCTATAGGAACAACAAAGCACTAGCATATTTTAAAATATATTTGAAAATGGATGTGTAATTACTTATGTTCCATAAATGATTTATTTAGTTAGATATCAGTTAATATGACATTTCAGTTACTTCTCAGACACAGCATTAAAGAAGTCAACAACAATGTGCAGTTAACGCTTTGACGCAAAATACTAAATTACCTGGTTTCCTTTGTTTTCATGTAATATTAGAGAAAAGAGATGATTAAAAAAGGGAAATTGATAAAAAAAGCTGAATTCAAACAAACACTCATTTTCCAAGTAGAAATTAATAGAACAACAAAATATATAGAATTGATGGAACTTATTAGCATTTTGTAACTCTATATTCCTTTCCAACTATATTGTTTCAGTATTTCATATTAGCTCCTAGTGAATCTCACCCAGTTCCTATACAACTATACAATTATATAATCTGATAAGAATTTGACCTTCATCAAGGCCTGCAAGTAAAATGCAAATTCCATTTACAACTTCCCTAAATATTAGGGCTTTTGGCGTTGCTTACCCCAATCAGTATTAGAACCAAAAATGGATTAAACTCAACCCTGCTTTAGAGTCTGCTGGAACAAAACCAAAACCAACAAAAATGTAAACTAAATTTGGCTACATACACATTACTGATGCTTAGAAATTTTGTGATTCTGTTCTACATTATGGACTAAGCACTCCAACCAGGTCATCTACATGCCACAAACATAGAATACCTTTGATGTAATATATCCCCTCCAAAGAACCATGAAATATGGTGGTGCAGAACTGTTTTATTAGGTTTTTATAAGAAGTTTATATTATGGTTCATTTCACTGTATCCCCAATGTTGTAACCCTTTTTGTGTTTTCTGTATAACAAGGTGTTTTGCGTCAGTCCTCCCACCCTCCTTTCTCTGGGGCAGCTTGTCTATCACTTTGAGGAGCCCTCCCAGGTTGTGAAATCTCAGGGAGAGGGCTTCGGGTGATAGGTCCCCTGGGGGGAATTCCTTTAGCTGTGGATTTTAGTGGTCCAGGGCTTGGGCGTGGGCACACCTTGTTACCCCCTGAATCCCCTGATTTGTTGTCTTGTTGTAACCTCCCTGGAACCCCTCCCCCGCTTATAAGGTGGAGGAGGGAGATTCAAAGCCTCTCAGCTCGGAGCTCTCTGCTCCTCAGCTCTTGAGCTAATAAACACCTTTTAACCTGCTACGCTGAGAGCCAGCCTTTTCTCTTCTGCTGCTGTCGCTGTCACGACACAATCGGGTCCAGCTGCTAAGCCGAGAAGCCGAAACGAACTGGGACCTTCTGTGGCTGTGTTGACCTGAGCTAGCCAGAGGTCATCTCCTGCCCAGTGTGGGGACAGAAACAGACACAATGAAACAAGAAGTATTTAAATCAGATTAATTGCCCTAAAGAAAGTGTAAGGTGTGAAATCTACTAAGAAAGTATGTCTGACTTAGTAAGACTTTTCTCATAGTAAATTTGAAAACATAAATATGGATATTTTTGAGAAGATTTAGTTTGTATAAAAAACATAGTGATTGGCATTTTCATGTACATATGTGAATAAAATACAAAATACTATTACTGGTACAAAAAAGCAAGTATGTTAGATCAATATCATGGATAATTTATGAGTAGCTCATTCTAACATTATTACAATATTAGAATAATATTCAATTAATATCTTGGAATAATTGAAAAAACTGTGTAAACATGTAAAAGTGTTAAGATTTTTAGTTGTTGTAATTCTGAAACCCTTGCTTTATTCCAAACCTGGCATTGGGAATAACATTTAGGAAAAACAAGAACTGCCCTAGTCCTGTGATGATGAACAAACATATTTATTGCAAAGTTTTTAACTTTGAGGCATTTTGTATTTCCACAAGCCGGATGAAATTGCATGCCATTTTACTCTTTCTCAGCAATGAATAACACAAAGAGGTTTTTCAAAAATACTCTGGTGGCACTCATGCTTAACAAAATGTAATGTGTCATGCACAAAGCCTTATCTGTAATAAACCATTTTCTTAGTTACAGATTGTGCACCATTCATTACTGGTACAAAAAGGTAAAAAATAAAAACAGGAAAAAGAATATTTTAGAGAAAAAAACCCACAATCATATTTACCGCATAGAAGGCTTAGTCAATGTACAAGAGAAACATCCCTGAATGTTGGTATGTTTCACAAAACTTTTTGTATCCTGTTTAGAGAGTGTTCAGGGACATATGAAAGGAGAAAACAAGAAGAAGAAAACCTCATGTCTCAGGCATTTCTCCTTTACGTTCTTAAAATAATTCTCTATTCATAGTCAACAATTTTAACTTCTGTGATGGGACAGAGAAACTAACAAAATTATATCTTAAAACAGTTTAGATCAAAGCATGAAGACATTTTAGGACATGAAAACCAGCACTATTTTAGAAAGATTTTAATACAGAGCTTTCCTGAAAGCAATTGGATGACCATACAATAATCAGTAGTGATTTAAATGTTTGAAGCTGTTCCTATTATGTACATCTGCCATCAGATTAAATATTTAAATTCTTAAAAGCACATAATTAAAGTAACCAATCCTGGAAATTATTACTATAATATAAATATTTAGAAAAGGACAAGGGAAATCAAGGACAAAGTGAAATAAATATGTTTCACTGTTTGAGTGTCTAGTGTCTCTGAAAACAATTTCCAAACCAAAGACTCTCTGTGGAGGCCCAGGGGGCCTGCCTAATAGGGTTTATGCGCCTTTTATTTTATAGTGAGAAAGGCTTCTCTCCTATGGATCCTTGTAGCAACATGTCAGTATCTCTTAGGTTCTTTTACTCCATTGGTTTGTTAAGATGAGGTAAGCTTATGTCACCCTGGTTCCAGCCCTGTTTTCCATATATGTATGTTCCCCAGAATTTTTTCCCTTCCTTCAGTTCTCATTGGTTTCTGTATCACCGCCTATCTACCCAGGCACCCTCTATTGGTTGTTACCCTTTACCCCACCCTTGCACCCTCAGACCATTGGATCTGATGTTCTGCTCCACCCTCACTTCCCTGTTCTTAAACCTGTACCCTCCATTGTCCTTAGCCTTTCTTTCGCTGGAATCCTTTGAAGTGACTGATAGACCCCACCAGAACCCCACACAGAAGACCCTTCCCACCTCTCATTCACCAACTTCTGCCCCTTGTGTGTGACTGTGTGGACAGTGTGCTTGTTTACGTGCCTGCCCAAGTGGCTTTGTGTAAGGAGACACTTTTGGGGAAGGTTGCAGTATTTACCATCCACGCACGCTGCCGCAGCTACTCTCCCAGGTAGCTGGCACGTGACCCTTCCTTTCATAAAATCTGTGAAAAATAATTGAAAGCATTTCCCCTCTGATGCTTAGGATAGTTTTTAAATATTCAGGAGTAGGTGCTCATATGTCACAGTTAAGCAGTGAGAAGCCCATTAGTACTGAAAAAAAGATCTCGGGTTTTGTTCCCGAGATTCAGGTGGCTTTAGAGTCTTTTTGCCTTCTGCAAAGCTCTGAGCCAGATGCAAGAAAGAGACGGAGTCTTCAGGTTCTGATTTTCAAGGTTGCACGCTTTGTTTATTATTTCTTATCTTACAATTCTCTCAGTGCCCAACTAAGATCTGTGCAGTTGCTCGGGCATCTGACGACTCCCCCCACACTGGGCTGTCACTGTCTTTTATACTAATTGTTACGTACTCTTTATTTATCATTATTTGCCAGTACCTATCACTTATACTAAACTGGTCATCTCTACCCTGATCCAATCTCCTTAAACCACTTTGTGCCACCATCACTGCAGAAAATGGAGTGAATGAAGAAGCAAGAAGAAGCAAGAAGAAGCAAGAGACAATGCCCAAAATCCTCCATCTTGCTCCCATTTGCTTCCATATAAAAAAATCCAAAACTATGATTTTCCACCCTGTGATAAGCTAAACTACTATCTTGCACACTTTTGTTGCCTGTAATTCATCTTGCAATGTAGGAAGCCTTTCCCATGGACGGGGATCAAAGCCAGTGTCTTTCTGGGCTCTCTGCAAGGTTCCCAGACCCCTCTGCCCAGGTCTCTGACCTTCCAGGGCAACCAAAGGAATGCCCTGGACTCCGACAAAAAGAAGCATAGAAACAAATTCCAAACAGCCTTCATCACAGAGTGGTTTCCAATTCACAGCTTCAACCTCATCTCCAAAGGTTCAGTTCCCTAAAAGGCACTGTAGAAAACACTTCACAAAAGATAATACTGATTGAGTTTCACAACAATATATGATAGAATTATTGCTTTCTTGGGTAACATTTTTCTTCTTCCACAGTGTTTAATCCCATTTTTTTTTACTTCTTCCCCACTTTCACTGGATGTAAGCCTCAACTCAATTTATTTAAATGAAGATTCATTATTTCATAAATATTTGAATTGTTTTAAAGCTGTAACCTTGTGACTGAGGATGGTTTGTTATGAAAATCAGAATAAAACAATGTTGGATTTGTTTATATTTCCTTTTTTTTTTTTTTTTTTTTTTTTTTTTTTTTTTTTTTTTTGGTAATACTAGAATACTAGCTAGTATTAATTTATTAAAATATCACTGATTCCCTAATTTATTTTTTTTTTCCCAAGTATAAAAACAAAATATCCGAATTAAATAGTTTGGTATAAAAACCCAGTAAATAAAACAGAATATATTGAGGGATTTTATATACAGTATTAGTTTCTACATGAGAGAGAACACAAATCTGTGGTTTATAAAATACCTTGGTAAATGATCATTCATTAGTTTATTTTCTGAGCAATAAATTCAAAGTTTAGTCCAGGGAAAAAAAGTGTATGGTATAAATGTCATGTTTGTGAGATATCATTAAGAAAAGGAACGTCTAACTTAAGTTTACTGTAAGAAACTCATCTGCAGTTTATTAAATTCTTGTGATTGTAGGTTTATGTTTCAAAGCATGGAATGCTGAAATGATATTTCAATGTTATATTTTTAACAAAAATAACAATACCCAGCAAAGTCCACCTACTCTCTTCACATGTAGCACAAGATTAACATTTACAGTCATTAGAATATGCACATTAGTGTAAAACAAATTTCTACTTATGTATTTTTTCACTTTAAACCAGGCAGGAACAGAACAAAGAAAAAACTCTTACTAAGGCTGACAAGTTGCAGTTAAACAAAGACCTGGAAAAGAGAGGCAGGTGTGAAGATCTTCTACAAAGACAAAAAGTTATATTGATATTTAAGTAAAAGTAAAAATATTGAGTCTTCAAAATTTTATATAAAGCCACACCTTACATGCTCTGTGTTTGTTTCACTTCAAATCCTTGACCAAATTTAAAGGTGGAAATGCTAGTTTTGGTGCAAGGCTGCACAGCAACAGGACAGGAAGGAATGGCCTCAAGTTGCACCAGGAAAGATTCAAGTTTGACATTAGGAAAAATTTCTTTACTGAAATTGGAATAACATTGGAATGGGCTGCTTGGGCAAGTGGTGGAGTACCCATCCCTGGGAGTGTTCAAGAAATGACTGCACATGGCACTCTCAGCTATGGTTCAGTTGACATGATGCTGTTCGGCCAAAGGTTGGTTTCTTCTTCCTTGCATTTTGGTATGAACTCTGTTAGGACTGCTACTGAATTTATCTAAATTTTCTCTCTGATCACTCTCTGCAACTCACAGGAAATATGCAGTATGCCATCTTGAAACAAAGATTCGGGGACATTATTTCCTTAACTTCAACTGAAAATTAAAAAAATTACTTGCAAAACTGTAAGATAAGTTGAATGCTACTGCTTCTTTATATCTTTGAAATAATAGCATCATATCAATTGGTAGCGATAATAAATAAATAAAAAGAAAAGAGATTGTATTATAATTATCTATTAAAAATTAAAACTGTGAAGCTTACTGAGAAAAAAAAAGAATGCTGATAGAATGAAATTTCAGTGTTATGTAAGGTCATAATTTATATTTTGCAAGGAGTACAACTCTTTTTTTGATGTAGAAGGGTTGTTGTTTTTCCTCACTTGAGTCCCTTCTACTGCTAAGGAACATAAAATATCAGACTTTTCAGAGTACCCATATTGAAGTTAAATAAATAAAACAATAAAAAGAAATATCCAGCCATTTCGTTTATCTTTTTTAAGAAAACTTCAACAGATATCATTGCTCAGGTGAAAGTCTTGCAAGTGCTTTTATTTCATTGGTATGTTAATTGAAACTTTTTTTATAAGTTTCTTTTTAAAGGTCTGCTTTATATTTGAGGATGATTCCTACAAAAATTTTATTCAAGCATGAGGTGGAAACATTACTGACAATTTTCTTCTGCAATCTCCTGCATTTTTTAATCAGTAGATTAAAATTCAACAGCTGCTCTAATGGAAATGTATGCCATAGCTTACAAAATCTACCTAAAATATTCATTAGCATTGAATCTTATCAATGTTTTTGAAGAAGGTGCAGGGAATGGGACTGTTGTTTCCTTAATTCCTTGTATTTTTTCTTAAAAAAAAAAAAGAAAAAAAAAAGAAAAAAAAAAGAAAAAAGAAAGCCTTTTCATTTGGAAATAAATAAGAAAAATAATATTGGGGCAGGTTAAGATGACAAAGCAGTCATTAGGTCTTGTAGGCAGACTCAAATGTAAAAGTGATCTCTAAACTAATTAATCCTTTTCGTAATTGTCAGAGAATTCTGATCTTGTGTTTCCTGAGAAATTAAGAAAATATTGCATGATGGGTTTGGGTTTTTTTTCTTAATTTTGTGGATTCCCCACACCTTCTTTTTAGAAGTATTGCTGAATGAGTGTTTTGGGAAGCAGTAGTGTTTTTCCAAAGATGTTCAGAGTTAACAAAAATGCAGTACTTTCAGTGACCCTGGACTTAGGACAAGGCTGGAAATTATTTTCAAGTTGTATTCAGGGTTATTTCCCACCTGAAGCTGAGATAATGTGAAAATGTAGGTAACCATAGAAAAATAGCCCAGCAAAAAATGTTTGCTTTTTATAATGTACACTATAAATAAAAAAAAATTTTTAGGGAATTCAAAACATGATTTTGTTCCCTAAAACATATAAAACACATAATAGACAGTTGTTTAGTTGTTTGGCAAGAATATGCTTGATTTTCAGTTAAATTTCATATTGATGTATTAATTACAAAAATTAGAAGCTGAAAAACACTTTGATTGAAAAAAAACCAAAACCAAAACCTGTCAGTATTACTGGAGATTTGGCAACAGCGGTTACTGAATCAGAAGGCAAAAAGTTATATAATCTTCAGTGATACATGGTATTGTTAAGGCACTTGTGTGCTGAATGTTTCTCATTTTTATTTTTAGTTTTTTTCTCAAACTGTTTATTCCTTAAAAGAAAGGAGCAGGAGAGGGTTTGCATTCTGTATTTGACAAGAAGAACCACAGCAGAGAAAATATGCTGAAGAAGCTGAACAGTTAATCTTCTATATGCAGGTTTGAACACTGCCGTTCTGTTCCCAAGCATGTATTTATTTTGTGTGTATTGTATTTCATTTATTTATGAATATTGCCACTGCTTGTTACAGGCCACAGGTGGTGTCTTGAGATTGCAAGGCCTCAGGATGAAGATTTGTCAGGCTTGCTCTCTCTGAATTTGTCTTGATGCTCCAGGTGATGTGCTTTGGTTTTCTTGACCCCAGAGGGGCTGGGGAAGGCTGACCATAACACCAGATAAAGGCATAGACATTTTGTAGGATATATGTAACAGTTTTAACTGTGGCATTGCTAATGATATTTTGCCTGTATGAGTGATGTTCTTCCCTTTGCTTTATTTTCCTTTTTTCTTTTTTTATTTTCCTGTGGCAGCTGTATCTTGGCTAATTCAATCATTAAGTTTTCAAGAATATTAATTTTAAATTCTTGTCTTCATATAATTCTTTCTTCCTCCTTTATCCATAAGAATATTAATTTTAAATTCTTGTCTTCATATAATTCTTTCTTCCTCCTTTATCCATAAGAAAATTTTGAACATAAAACTGAAGCCTAAACTTCTTTGACACCTTCTTTCTCTGTTGAAATAACATCAATTCAACCACCCACTTTTAGAATTCATACCACTTTTATGGAATTCTTAAATATTCAGACATCCAAAAGGTGATTCTGAAATAACTTGCCTCTGTACAATAATTTTGCCTCTATCATACCTGTACGTGTTTCTTTCTGGGTAATAACAGAAGCTCCATTGCCTCTTTCTCTGTAGTTTCTTTGCTTCTTTTAACTTTTTTTTTTTTTTTTTTTTTTCCTGGAAGTATTTAAAAAAAGAAAGTGAAGACAAAATTTCTTTCTGATTTATGTGAATAAAAGATAAAATATGATAACTGATATCTTCACCACTTTTCACTGGTTATGTAAATAATCAGTCAGTTGTATAGATGTAATTCTAATCATTCTAAAGTATCTACATTGCTTCCATATGTTTATAATAAAAAAATAGAATGTATATTAGCAGATTATTAATTAGGTAATGATTTATTCTATAATAAATTGTTCTCTGTGGCATGACCACGGTTTTCAAAATACAAAGTTACCTCAGAATAAGTTGTGTATTATTTCATTGATATTGCCAATCATCTTTAAAAGAAAGTTCATCCCTCTCTTGGTGCTGAACATGTTGAGCTAATAGTGACTTCTGAAAAGGCAGGAGTAATATCATCAGAAAAAATCTGCCACTTTGGCATCACAGTCTCTCATAGTACTAACAACAAAGTCATGTAGAGAACAGTCAGGGTGGACTCAGACTGGGAGGTGAAAGCAGAATGTCCAGAATGAGAGAGGTATCTTACTCCAGGCACAAAAGTAAATCTTGTGCACCTGACCCTTTATTACTCCTCTCTCTGGGTGTAAAACTTACACAACTTCTAGGCCATCCATACCTCTTAGCCAGTTCCATGCCATTAGCCTTTCTGTCTGACTTAATGTAAGTTAAGATGATAAGGTTTCAAATATCACTGCCTTAGAGTGGTGGAGCAGTATTGCTGAAAATTAATACTGGTTTGGACTGTGGCTAAAATGTTGCCCAGACTGATATTTTCTGAACCTAACTGAACAAAAGTGCTAATTGAAATGTGAAGGTGTTAACATGAGAAGAAAATATTGGAAATTTGGGACTGGATGCTGTCTGGGAGCAGCCCAAACAGTGTGAGCATCCAGATGCAGGCTGTTCTGTGGCAAGGATCTCTCAAGGATGGTGAGGACAGACTAAGGAAATAGCTTCAACAGTCCAAGTGCTTATGGAGCCACTGAAGCTCAAATCTCACATGAAACACCAGGTGGAGAATCCACTAACACAGCTTTAATTTAATACCTGTAATCCCAAATTACAGGTATTAATTAAACCCCAAACTTTTAGTAAGTAATGAAACTTGACATGTAGGCAAAAATTGAGAGATATTTTATTGCAGACTGAAGACTTTTTAAGGCAAGGAAATTTACGACAATTACTTTATTCTGTCTGTGTAGATAATTTTAGCTGTATTTATCAATATTCAGCATTTCAACCAGTTGTCTTCCCCATGTTTTAATTTTGATAAGGAGTATTTTTTATTCTCTTCAAAATGGCTGTCACAGAATGTGACTTAAGAAAAATATCAGTTTTTCCATAGCTAAGTGTTGTATAAAGTCCAGATTTAACAAGAGCCAAATGTCAAGAACTTTTCCTGGTCCTAATTTTTTTAAGAGAAAACTTATGTGAAAAAAAAAACCCACCACCACCTGAACATCACAAAAATTCAAGACAAATAATTTTTTTTAAAATAGTTGTAACTATTGTAACTTGTAGAAAAGTGCCTGTTGAGGAATTTCTGTAGCTAAACTAGGCTAAGTATGAAGATTTTATCAAAATTTTTTTTTCTTCTAGGAGGCAAACTTGAAATAAGGCTTAATTTTCTCTATCTACTTCCCTCCCCCTCCCTCTTTATATTTAGTGACAGACAATCTAAAAGGCATGAGGAATATGCAGGTACAATACACATAACGGAATTGCATAAGATTTAGGCTTCGTAGGAAAAACATTAAGAAATGGGAAGTTGGTGTTAAGAACTGAAAACTGATGAGAAGTTTTGGAGTGTTTTTTACAACAGTGCTTTTCTATCCGTCCATCCATCCATCCATCCATCCATCCATTAAAAAATTATGACTTGCCTATTTCATCTTGATAGTTACAGGATCTCTATTCCTATATAATATATTAATGCTTCCCTTTTGTACTATAAATACATACAAACACTGTCAACCAACATATAAGTAATTATGTTTATTTTACTTTATTTTATGTTAGCAAAGAACGTTGCACAGATGGTTTTATAAAGTTTAATTAATAAAATATGACAAAGTGTGAACTCTTATGTAACAACTCTTGCTAGTGAGAATTGTTTGGGTTAGGGCTGTTTTTAAATCCAGATTTCCTGAAGTCTTTTCTGCGATGTCTGTTCTATACTAATTTATTTCTTTTGGTATGGAGTGTCTGGTATAGCCAAAGCAAATATTATTCTGACATTGATGAATTCTGTACTAGCAAATTACTTCATATTTTCAACTTATGCCTTAAGTGAATTAGAGTTACATCTAATGTGGTGGTGCAGAACTGTTTTATTAGGTTTTTATAAGAAGTTTATGTTATGGTTCATTTCACTGTATCCCCAATGTTGTAACCCTTTTTGTGTTGCCTATATAATAAGGTGTTTTGTGTCAGTCCTCCCACTCCTCACCTGACTTGTAACATCCCCTCTACCCCACCCCCCCTCTCTGGGGCAGCTTGTCTATCACTTTGAGGAGCCCTCCCAGGTAGGTCCCCTGGGGGAAATTCCTTTAGCTGTGGATTTTAGTGGTCCGAGGCTTGGGGGTGGGCACACCTTGTTACCCACTGAATCCCCTGATTTGTTGTCTTGTTGTATCCTCCCTGGAACCCCTCCTCCGCTTATAAGGGGTAGGAGGGAGGAAAAAAACTCTCTCAGCCTATCAGCCGCTCAGCTCTCGCCCAGAGCTCTCTCTCTGCTCCTGAGCTCTTGAGCTAATAAACATCTTTTAACCTGCTAAGCTGAGAGCCAGCCTTTTCTCTTCTGCTGCTGTTGGCTGTCAGGACACTATTGGGTCCAGCTGCTAAGCCGAGAAGCTGAAACGAACTGGGACCTTCTGTGGCTGTGTTGACTCGAGCTAGCCAGAGGTCATCTCCCGCCCGGTGCGGGACAGAACCAGACACAATCTAGATACTTAAGGTTTGTCTGAAACTTATGACTTTGTTATTGGTTTTGATTTTTTTTTTTTAATATACTTAATAGCCTTTACCTATTTTAGCATAAAACATTTCACTTCATATAAGAAAAGTGTTTGGTTTGATTCATAATAATCACTTTGCTACAGTAACAAATGACCTTTATTTGTAGGTCCCAATCTGAATAAGATTTCTTTAGGTGTGCAAACTCCAAATGAACTAGTATTTTTCCTATTGCCCTAATATTTTGAAGCTTTTTATCTTGATCAATTTCCTTTTAATATTCTCTGCAAGAACATTTGACCAAATGCCAGTTTTGTTGAAACATTAGTGCACAACCAGATTCTTTGATCTTCTGCAACATTACAAACTATTATTCACAGGATTGCCAGGAAAAACAAACAAACAAACAAACAAAAAACAAAAAAAACAACAACAAAAAAACCCAAACCAAAACAAAAAACCCACCACAGAATGTATGTAATTATGTCCCAAATTTGTTTTAGGAAATTAAGAAAATCTTGGTGAAGTCACCAAGAGAGGGTCAGATCCAGATTAAACAGCTGAATGTCAGGATTTAAAAATGAAAATTATATTTCTGAAAAGGTTGGATTACTGATATCACTCTAAGACACAGGAAGTAAAAACTACTTTTTCACTCCTATAAATATGCTAATATTAAGCCAATTGTTGTAGTACCTCCAAATGAAATAGGCAGCTGCCAAATATTTCAAGTGGAAGGTGTCTTGGAAAAGAAATGTATATTCAAAAATATATTTCATCAGAAGCCAAGCATGTGTTCACTGACATAAAAGACGTTGCATTAAATGACTAGATATCTTAACACTAAGCCAGATTTAGTGCCAGAGACTCAGTAGACATTACAAATCAAGACAAGGATCTAAGCCAGGTACCAGCAATGATCTTTCAGTAATGTGGTAATATATTATGAATTTAAAGAAAGCATGCACTACGTATTAGAAAAGAAGTATACCTTGGTTTGTGGTTTGATCAGCTTTCAAACTCAAATCATGTTGCACGGAGAGCATGTCTCAGGGAAATCTTTCAGACAATGTGTCTCAGAAACAAATGGTTCTTCCCTGACTGTACCTTATGTAGTCATTTATGGCAAGAGCCAACAAAACCCTTTAGCATCTGTTTAATGTCAAGTATGTAGGCAAGCTATTTAAAACAGTATATTTAGGTTGTTTGTTAGACTGTAGAAATTACTGTAATATCAGACTACAGTGCTGATTTATGGATGAATGCTCTGTTATGATAATTGAACTGAGATATTAAAGTGTTCTTTACATAGAGAACTCTTGTTTTGCATCTTTGTTTTACTGTATTGTGAGTTTCAGGTTCTAATTTAGGCATTATGGTATCAAGTTTATAGACTTACCTGTGTGTTATATATTAAAATTAATTCTCACCTTCTTGCTTATGTACAAGTATAAGCATTGTGGAATAAACCCATGGACTAAGTCTAGCAGGTGGTGCCAAAGACCTACTGAGATCAGAATAATGGTCAAAAGTTAATATCCACAGCAGAACAAGAATAGTGGAATTTTGAATGATACTGCTTCACTTAATGATATCTTGTTGACCAATTATTCAGTTCAGGATCTATGTGAGATTTTCAGTAACTCTCTTCCATTTATTTTCCTACTCTTATCATAATGTTATGTAGTATTCTAACTCTAAGCAAACATCAGGCATGGTTGATGAATATTATCCCCTCTTTCATTCCTAATTTTAAAATTACTCCTTTTTATTAACTTGATAAAAAAAAATTGATTTATCTGCTTTATCCCCAGAATGAAATAATAAATAAATACATTCTTAAGTAAAATCTCTGATGGGATTTGTTTTCACTGTAGACCAGAGAGACAGAAATATGACTCTGTTTAATCTCGCCACAGTTTAGTTCCTGTCCCAAAGCTGATATGTGGAAACAGGCTTTTAATCTGCCTTCTGATCTTTCAGACCAAAATTATTTCTCTTTTGGTCTGCTTAGAGTAGTTAAAAATGTTATCTCCTCTCTTAAGCTTATCACAAATGCCAATGGACTGAGAAAAAATGGGGGGGGGGGGAATGAATGCCTCTAGTGGCTGTTTTAGTTTACAGCACAGATTTGTCATTCTTGAGGTCCAGTGTCCTGATTTAGGGACAAATTTGGGAGAAAACCCCTGAATGGGATCCGTCCGGGAAGCAAATCTAAATGGCCCCTTCCTCTAACTGGTCTCGTAAAAAACTTCTTCGGAGAAAAGTGGAAAAAACTATTTTACTTAATAAACAAGGTGCATACAAGTATAAAGAATGAATAATATGAAACAATAAAACCTCTCGTTCTGGAGTGAGATGGCAAATTGAGAAAGTCCTTGCCGTGGCTGTAGCTCGGCTCTCTCTCAGTGTCTCCTCAGTCCCAGTCCCTCCGGCGCTGCTGGGAAATGCCGAGGTCCAGGCCCCGGTGGGCCGCAGGTGCAGCCCCCAGTGCTCCCCTGGGTTTTCAGTCCAGAGCAGGTTTAAACAGTTCCAAGAAAAAAAGAAAACAAAAAACAAAAACCAAAAAAAACCAACCAAACAACAAGAAGAACTTCTCTGCCCTAGATAGCTGAAACTAACTAAAAGCAAAAAGATTTCTGTCCTGCAGTCTCTCCAAGCCTCCGCCGAACACCCCGTCCAGAGAAGAATGTGTAGGAGTCAGGCAGTTTTCACAAAACAAACTCCGCCCTTCTCCTCGCTCTTAGAACTAGCCTTAAAGGCACAGGACTCAATATACAGCACAAACAGAGCAGACGACTGGGGATACAAGCATCATAAAGTCACTCTAGGACATTCAGCCACTGCTATAGCATGACCATTTATTCAGAGCATTCACATATGTGCATATACCTTACAAGTCACTGACTGTCTGGTCACTTGCCACCACACATTCTGGTAAAAAAAATCCCCAAAAATGATAACTATGTCAACATATGGCCTAACTCATGGCCTTAGGCACTTTGTAATGATGTCAGGGTACTTTGAATCCTGTTTCATGTAAAATATATCTCTCAGGAATTATTTTGTTCCCATGCCTTTCATTAAAGCTGTCAATCTAAGATTGTTTGGTAATATTAGGAATGGCCATTACCATTTTTTAAAATATTCATAGTATCTGCAATTTATGTATGATATCAGTGTAGAAAATATTAACATTCATAAAAGATTACTCATTTTCTGAATAAGTTCAACTGTTTCCATAAATTATATTATTTATTTCATAGTTTGTCAAATTTACTCTGAATAATTTACTCTTCTCATAGTATTTTCTATATTTAGTATTTCATTAAGTATAAATCAATATGTACATTTATATCTAAAATTGGAGCAGAGCTTTTGCTCACAGAACTATTTTGAATACTGCCTGCCTGCATAATAGCAAGGAATAGCAGCTCATTAAAATGTTGAACCTGTGGTTAAGCAAGGAATATTCTCTATTCTTATAATGTAAAATATTCTGAGGAAAATATTTTCATAGAATCATAGAATGATTTGGGTTGGAAAGCAGATTAAAAAATCATCTAGTTCCAAACCCCTACCATGGATAGGGGCACTTTCTACTTGACCAGTTTATTCAAAGCCCCATCCCAACCTGGTCTTAAACATTTCCATGAACGGGGCAGACACAGCTTCTCTACTCAACCTGCCTCACCACCCTCAACCATTCTCTGAATCTGTGATACAGCAAGGGGTGAAAATAAATAAGAATAGCATTTTTCATAGCAGCTCCTATGTAGAGTGGTTCATTATTACAAATACAGATTTTAGTGTTATTTCCTCTAAATTAGGACCTGATGAAACTAATTAATGGGTTTTGGGGATTTTTTGATAATTTCCACATTAATTTAATTTCTTGTCTTGAGCAAATTACTGTCCCAATGCCTGCCTTTCTTCAAGGGATAACATTCTGGTTAACTTCTCAATCACCTACATTTAATCAGATGTTACTTGCTTGAGGCTAAAGTTTTCTTCTGATGGTATCTACACTGGATGGCATTTTTCTATCTGTATCTTGAGACATTTTTCATTTTGACACATTTGCTATCTCCTGCTTTTGTCAATGTAAGTATGTAGGGTCTCTATCTCCAGCACACCTACTATTTAAGACCCCTTTTGGCAAATCACTTCTATCTTTCAATGCAAAGCAGTCCTTATATCCTCATGGAGAGTTGTTTCCTGCTATTGAGATACACTGTTTTTGCCTTCACGCTTTGTTTTTGTCTTAAAGGTCTAAGTTATTTTAGTTCCTCAGTGCCTATATCTCTTCAGTTTACAGAATACAAAATAAGTTCATAATTTTGTCATGTTGCTAAGGTTAGTCTTTGTATATCTAGATCACCTGGTGAAACGACTATGACATTTATTCTCGGAGATCATGTCTGTACCTGCTGATCCACGAAAGTCATTCAAAGTACAGTTACATGACCAGTTTACCAGAATTATTGCTAGCTTAGCATGGTCATATATCAAACAATTGATGTAGGCATGGACCTTCCAGTTGACACTCTGTATTCCAGTAGGCTTTTAGCTAGCTGCTTGCTTTTCCTGTTGCTAGTGAAAGTAATTCCTGGAAAACTAGAATTTGCGTTGAAGATCCCTGCTGGTCCTGCATTCTGCTTTCAAGGTAAAAAGTTTTCACAGTAAGCTACTGTATCCGGTTTGTCAGCAGCCTTCTAATTACACAGACATAGCAGTGATATTAGAATTTTATAGATTATATTTTGGGTTTAGCATAAAAAGACTAGGAATAAATTATATTTTTGCTTTAACATTTGTTAACTCGTATATCAGCTCATATATCTGCCCTTAGCTTGGATAAAATATTTTTGTTGTCAGTCACTTTAATGGAATTTCCTAATAGTACCTGCTGCACTGCCAGGTACATTGACTGACTGCAAGTTCCATGGGGTGACTTGGTTCATGAGAAGAACTGAAATGAGCAGCATATTGAAAACATTGCAGAACTGTACTATTTCAACTTAGAAAAAGTCTATTTCTATATATCTCTGATGAGATATTTCATTGTGTCATATGCCACAAGATGAACATTTCTACTGTATCACTCTCAGATACTTATTATGGTCAAAAGGAATATGACATATGCATGGAGGGAAAGATTTAAAATTAGCCTAGTCTTAACAATCTAATCAAAACACACCAGATGTTATGTCTAGTTACAACAATACTAATACACAATGCTCAGATAAATAACAAGAAAATCCTTGTTAATTGCCACCTAGAATGCCTGTAGAAGAAGTTATTCTATCTACCTTCTATGGTATTATGTTATGGCTTCCAATGTTCCTCTGGATGACAAAATTAATGATTTTTCTCAAGAAAAGAGTTGAGGGATTATAAGAAGTATTCAATGACCTGAGCTGTTTGGCAGGAAAGACATGTTTCTTTCTTAACAGTAGAGTCCACTTGGGTATATTTTTCTATGTCCCAAGTGGACTACTTTCCAATTGGTTCTCATATTTTTTGGTAGTTTCACAACAGCTCACCCTAAATGAATTGACAAAAAGACAACTCTTTGTTGTGTAGTGACTTCCTCACTTGGTCAGGCTTGACCACAGGAGACATTCACAGACCTTATAGTTGAAGTGTGGCAGTGATCACCTGGACACCAGCCAGTTCTGAAAACAGGTGAAAATCAGCTCAGACCAAGGTAGGCCTGGGTGAAACAGAGACCCTGTTCTGTCATATCATAATAAAATTTAAGTCCTGTTTTAGTACTGGCAAAACCTTATTTGCTAGAACATACTGCATCTTCTAAGTGTTGACTGTAATTTTATTGGTAAATGATCATGTTGCATGCAACTACTTCCAAGAAATTGGAAAATATAAGAAAGTTATAATAATGACTTCAGAAGATCCCAGTATTGCTATCTTTTTCCTGATGTCCACTAAAGCACATCCAGCTCAGCATACCTGGGAATTGTATCCAGGAATATTGTGGCTGTGCCCCTCCACGCCGGGCAGGCGCGGGCCCCTGGCTGGCTCAGATCTGCACAGCGGCCAAAGCGTTTCGGTCTGGGTGTGCAAGCAGGCTACCTTTAACTGCTGGACTCCGCTTCTCAGCAGCGGCTGGCCCAAATTGCATTGTGACTGCAGTGGTAGATAAAAGGTCGGCTCTCAGCTGAGCAGGTTTAAAGATGGTTTATTCAGGCCTGAGCAGTGGGAGCTCTGCAGCTCGTGCAAACTGCCCAGCCAGAGAGACCCCTTGAATTTCCCACCCCGAACTTATAAGCCGGGGAGGATTTTGGGGAAGTAACAACAGGTCAGCAAATCAGGGAATTCGGGGGGTAACAGGGGGTGTCCACTTCTAAGCCTCTGACCACGGACAAAGGGGGAAAAGGGGATTTCCCCGTGCACCAGCCTATCACTCGACACCCCTCTGGGAATTTCCCAAGCCTGGGGAGGGGTCCCAAGGTGACAGACAGGATGCCCCAGAGTAGGGGGGAGAGGGGATTGACAAGGATGGGTGGGGGGGTGGGATGACTGACATAAAACACCTTGTTATACAGAAAACTCAAAGGGGAGAAACCGTTACAGAACTGGGGGCACAGTGGAATGAACCATAACATAAAACTTCTTATAAAACTTGCTAAAACAATTCTTGCACTGCCACAGAATATTATATATCCAGGGCATTCCAGCATATTTTCCATACAGTATTATTATCTAGATGGAGATATTACTGCATTTATTCATGCTAACATATAGACTTTTTAAAGATGTAAGTACAAGGTCCAATGGAGCAAGTCTTTCCCAAGATCAATAACTCTTTGAATGAATGGAATTCACAGAATCACAAAATATCCTCAGTTGAAGAAGACCCACAAGGATCATCCAGTCCAATTCCTGGCCTGCACAGGACAGCCCCAAAACTCACAGCATGTGTCTGAGGCATTGTCCAAACATTTCTTGAACTCTGTTAGGTTTGGTGCTGTGACCACTTCCCTGGGGAGCTGTTCCAGTGCCCAAGCCCATTCTGGGTGAAGAATCTTTCTCTTATATCTAACCCAAACCTCCCCTGACACAACTTCAGGCCATCCCTCGGGTTCTGTCACTGTCACCACAAAGATCAGTGCCTGTCCCTCCTCTCCCCCTCACAAGGAAGTTGTAACTGCAATGAGATCTCCCCTCAGTCTCCTCCAGGCTGAAGAGACCAAGAGACCTCAGCTGCTCCTCCTACATCTTCCCCTCTACAAGACTGATATGGTACAGCAGTTTGATAGAGAAAGGAGTAGGGACTATCAAAAAGCCATGAGTTAAATTCCATGGGACAGCTATAATAAAAACACTAATATAGCTGGTCAATGCTCTGACAAACTACAAAATAACACAGAAGCTTTAGTGGAGATCATTGATTTTAGTTATCTAATTGCTTATAGATTTTATCTGGTACCCCTGGTATTCTTAAGCCAATAAGGTTGTTACCGTGTCTAATCAAACTACAGGAAGAGTACACTTGTTCTAGCAGTTATCTCATCTATTAGATTCCCAATTTCTAGCTGTTAGCCTTTTCCATTGATAGCATAATCTCTCATCTCCCTTGCTCAAAATCGTTTGAAAGTCCTTCCTGCTAAAACTCTCAGACGTACTACATCTGGAACTTTTTTTTCTCTCTGTTACTATGGCCTTTTCTTCGGCTTTATTTTTGCCTTTAAAATCTGTGATAGATCTTATTATGTTATAGCATTAGA